>NW_019154092.1:33729506-33937568 GCF_002288905.1 Enhydra lutris kenyoni | reverse complement strand
TGTGTGTGTGTGTGTGTGTGTGTGTGTGTGTGTGTGTGTGTGTGTGTGTACATATACATATATATATAGTCTTAAACCAGTGATTTAACCCATCTCTTCACCTAAAAGTTGAAGAAACAAGGTCCCAACATTGTCTAAATAGGCAAGTAAAGCCAAGACCGGAAATCTGCCCTTCTGATTCCTAATTTGTGTTTCATTTTGTTTTTTCCCCATATGACCCTGCCTTTGTTGCTTGGCACTAAGCCAAGGAAGACAGTGCTGGTGGGGGGCAAGTGGTTCTAAGACAGGGGAGGAGGAGTAAAAATGGTTATGGTAATGGAAGGAATGAGTCTTAATCCTTCTAGTATCCAAAAAACTGTTAAGTGTTGCAGAATGACCATTTGACTGAGAGATGTATGTGTCACACAGGTGAGCAGTGGCCATAGAAGAAATGAATTACTGCCCCATGGTGAGAAACATGGCTCATGGGTAGGGTTTCTTCTTGGTCAGTGTTGTTTATGGCAAGAAAGCAAATGTGAAATGTGGGCAGAGGGGAGCGGGACCCGTGGCCAGTTGATGGATAAACATGGGAATTCCTAACCTTTAACCACATTCTACCTCACCATGACCCTTACCTTTCCTCCTCTGTATTAATGAACACTTTCCATTTATATCAGATTGTTTAATGCTTGTTGTCTATCCTATATTTTGGTCTGTATATTTCTATTCAAATTTGTCCATTGATGACTGATTTCCTGAAGGAGGGGCAAACTGTGGCCCCTGTCTCCTGGGGCACTTCTCTCAGTTCTTATCACTGCCCAGTTGCTCAAAGAATGTGTGAGGCTATTTTACTGAGTCAGTTTTACTGTCCATAAAATTAAAGGTGGACAATTTAAACGAGCAATTCTATGTTTCCATTGTGAAAAGAGAAGTGCAGAATTCTTATGGACAGACAGGCTTCATGGCCTTTTTGACAAAGCCAGTTAGATGGGAAGTGGAGTTCAGCGGTCTTTCCTGCTCGGGGAAGGGAGCCATGTCCCTTGCTTTCATAGCAGGCTGCTCCTTGTTTGCTCTCCCTGCTCTGGTGAATGCTTCGGTTTGCAGCAGGCCCTATAACATTACCATGCATAACAATCTGTCACTATTATTCATGGCTTTCCTCCAGTCTCCATACTTTTGACATTGCCATTAAAGAGATTCAGTGTGCTTAGTAGCTCTTTAAAAAATAAATAATTGAAAGCTAAATTATATTAAACCAGGCCAATGCTGACCCCTTCACCTCAGTCCATTGCTATCTCCTTAAATGTATTCCTTCTTAAATCATATTGTAATTTGAAGATGCTGAAGTCTAAGTTTTTTGACTCAAATGCAGTTCCTTCTGATGCATAATTCATTTTCACTTTGTTACTGGTGCTGCACACGCAATCGCTTTTTTGGCAGCTAAATGCAGAATGAAATCAACAACTCTGTAAAGGGTGAGGAATCGGAGTGGACATCTTGGCGGAAGAAATATTAAGCATGTCACAATGTTTTGTACTCTGTCTGGTGAAATGGAGACAAAAACCTCCAACAACCCTCAAGTTAATGCGAGACAATGGCATTTTACGGCTGGAAATTATCTACCACTGATGTCATGCTGATGTTGCATTTAATTATTCTACACATCACAGGAGACGATGACTTTTGAATGTTTTCAAGCCTCACAATGATTTGATGAGCATCTTCTTGGAGTTTGACTGTTGTTAAGAAAGAAAATGCTCCATGTTTTGCCTGTCACTCTTATATTGCCTAAGGGTTTAGGATTCCCAAGAAAACACAAGACCTTGAAACAAACAAACAAACAAACAAAAAACTAGCCTGGGATGTCTCGGAGTGATGACATTGTCAACGTAGACAGGAATTTGAATATCTGGATAATTAGGTAAATCTAGACCCGCAGCAAAGACAACTAAAATTATTAGCTTTAAATGATGGAACAAAGTGACCTAATACCATACAAACCCACAGAAATGTCATTTTATTGGGCCTTTGGAAAAAAAAAAAAAATACCCGTTTCCTCAAAATAGTTGTGTAATCTCGAAGTTTGTTTCTAGGGCCTTCACACTGTTTTGTTTGTTTCTAGGGCCTTCACACTGTTTTGTTTGTTTGTTTGTTTGTTTGAATTTAAAAAGATGTAAAGATTAGCATGTAAAATTTAATGTCACTTGTGGTAAACAAATACCACAACACATTTTAAGTGATTAATATTTAAAAACAGGTTGTCATAGACATTTAACCTGGGATCACCAACAAAAGGAATGCTTTGCTTTATTCTGTCTTTCTGCTGCCTGCCTTTTTTCCTATCCCCTGTGAAATTCCTCCAGCAACTGCCCTCAATATCCTGTTTGGCAAGACATTTTTTAGGTACTAATCTCCCGATCAGAGCCTGGGATGTTAGCACTCCAAATGCATGAATATGTGTCTATTGGTCAGAATTTCATAACGGACAACCATAAGGAAGATTCTTTGTGTGTGTTTGTGTGTGTGTGTGTGTGTGTGTGTGTGTTCAGAGTGTGGGAGGGGAAGGATAAATAGTATTCCTCATATTCATACTAATGAAGTTACCACTTTTTTAGTATGTTTACTAGACAATCCTACTGCATTGCTTTGGCTCTTTCTGAACACCTTAAAAGAAGACAACTGAAGACAAATTTTCAAAAATAAGGGGAAAACAACCTGAAAGGTTAACTGGTTCGAGGGAGTGTTTGATCAAGTCTGATTAAAAGAAATAAATCTTTGTAACTTGATGCAAGGACAATGAATGACTAAGGCAGGGCATAGAGGGGTGCATTGTCCTTTCCTTTTCTCATGCATTCAGAGTGACAAATTTGAGAAGGAAGAGATTTATGAGGCTCAAAAGTTACACGGGGATAAGATTTAATTACTTGATCAACATATCTCCATTGAATCCCTAGAGTGGAGAAGCTCTGTGCTAGGCACCAAAGGAATACCAGAAAACTAAGAGACTCCATGTAGCACTAGTTGAGTTTTTAAAGGTAACAAATATCTTGAAAGTCCTTAAAGAGACACTGAATGTGCAGTAACAGAGATCTCAAATGAATTTTTTTCAAATTACCTACCCATATTATAAGAATCAGTATCCCTTGAGTCACAGATGGCCACCATTATTTTATCACGTCCTTTGAAGTTCAGTTATATTAATTCATTGTTTTTGTTTGTTTGTTTGTTTGCTTGTTTTTAATTTGGAGATGTTTTATGAAGCCAACAAAATGGTCTTCTCTGGCTGGATATGAGTGGGGTATGTTTTGGGTTGGTTTATTCAACAAACTAGGAAGGAAAATTGTTCTTACCAGATCATTCTTTTTTTTTTTTTCCTGAATTCCATGGAACAGAGCAGAAATTTCCCAGATAGTAGACTGACTATAGATTAGATTATCTTTGACCCAGCTATTTCAGTACTGTGTAGGGAAAAATGTACCTCTTAAATGTCATGGTCCCTCCTGGGCTTGACCTCCCTGGGTATCAGTATAGATTTATGATACTTAGTAGTCAATAATCCTGTTACTAAGAAGTGAAGATTCTTTGATACCTGGGTGGCTAGCTGGTTAATTATCTTTGTTTGGTTTAAATCAGGTCATGATCTCAGGGCTCTGGGATTGAGCCCCACATCTTTCTGCTCGGTGGGGTGTCTGCTTCTCCTTCTCCTCCCCCTACCCACCAACTCATGCTCTCTCTCTCAAATGAATAAATAAAATCTAAAAATGAAAAAAGAAATGGAGATTCTTGAAGGGAGCCCAATCAAGCAAACTATTAGTAAGAGATTTTTTGTTGGTGGTGGTTTTTCCTACTCTCTCTTCTGTCATTCTGTCCCCCTCTTCTCTTTTACTTTGCTTCATTGTGTCTTGTACATATCTTGTTTAAAAGGTTTGCTGGCTAATATGACTAAGTCCAGTGACAGACGCGTAGGTTATGGTGTTAATACTTTCCATTGATAGGAATTTGCAAAGACAAAACAAAATCTTTCAGGATCCAAAATAGTCATTTGAGAAGAATGGAATTCAAGAGGTAAAAAAGCATTTTGAAAGGTCATCTCATGACACAGCTTGTCAAGTGCACAGCCTTACTCAAACTTTACTGGTGAAGTCCAGTCCAATTCCAAGTCAACTCAAGATGGATTTATTCTCCAAGGGGAACTGTAAACACTCTCTACTTGATTTGAAACAAAATAACAGACACTTGGGATGATTTAAGTTCTTTGTAGAAGGTCAGGGATATACTGACTCTACTTGAAGTAGAAGATAAAAGTCACATTTACAAAACAAAAAAGTTAGAATGTGATCACCTCCAAAAAGCAATGTTCTGATAAAATTATTTATCCCAAGATCACCACTTTCACCTCTTTAATTTTTAGTAGTGATGATTCATCATCTCTCCTCAGTCTTCTTGACCTTTTTACAGAATGAGAATACATTCTTGTTTCTCCCTTTGGTCTCTAGTACAGGGACCATTAGTAAGGTTTTTGAATGATCCAAGCTAAGATTTTTAATTTTTTTTTTAACATTTTCAACATCTTCAAAGGCTTGTAAATTAAACAAACCCAAAAAAGAAGATGAAGAATGGGTGAAGGAGTGACAAAATTTATATACATATATCCCATAAAGCACAAAACATTTATTATCCTTTTTTAAGATAAAGTTTGTCAGCCCTTGCTCTAATAGGTAGCAGACTAGTAGGACCAGTAACTAGTGGTAGAACTACTAGTAGTTAGAACCAATTGTATAAGTGTGGATAAGATTTCTGAAAAAGAAAGTAATGGCCAAAATTAGGGAGCCTGGGGAATTGTACTTTAAAAAATACAGACACTTAATCACACAATGAATTTAGAAAAGACAGTAGGAAGGCTCTGATTTCTCAGAGTCATGAACCATGAAGACACTACAAAACAAAGATTTCAGATGTGTCATTTAAGGGCCATGTTTGTGGTACTAAAAACAGTGGGAAAATACCATAAGTTGTGAGATGGTAGTTTCAAAGGACATACTAACCCAAAGCACTATTCCAAGCACAAGATGCCAGGCTGAGAATATTAGCCACATTTACTGCCAAAATGGGTCAAGGACTGGGGAAACTCGTGAACAGAGGCTATGAAACCAGATGAGCAAAAGAATTGGTGATTTTGAATATAAGCCCAAAAGTTAAACATGGGCCCATTGATTGCATTTAAAAGGAACTCAAAAGCAAGGATGCGTCTCCTAATACTACTTTTCTTCTTACCTTAAATAGCATCACTCCCCACTGAGTATGCTCACTTGGAATATTTCCATTTATGTCCTGCCAACATCTAAAATGCAGCACTTCTAAAATTTAAATAATCACCTTCTTCCAAAAATTTGCTCCCCTTCTAGACCTTCAGAGACAGAATTGTTTCTGTCCACTACCACCATCACTTCCAGATGTAAATTGGTATGTAGCCAATTCCCTTAAGAGTCACCTTGATCCTGCTCTGAGTCCAGCGTAACAGGAGAATCCACCATTCTGCTCAGTACTGCCTCAAACCATTTCTAGATAAAAATGTGATGTGTCTGTCTGTAACATTAGGAAAACAAAGAAAGGTGATCTGGTGTAATATAGAGCAAATTTTCACACACACACATCCCCATAAGCCTGAGTAGAATCAGCAAATGCAAGGCCTATCAGGAAAAGGGAAAATATATAAACTGAAATCTATATTAGTCAACTTTGACAACTATAATATTATAGACTGAATTAATGTTCCATAAATACATGCCAGGCTTCTCCATTACAGTGATGTCAGCTGTCATCAGTTGAGCAATTGCCCTGACAGTGAACTGCACGTGACTCTGAGGTAGAGCTTTGAAAGAGCTGTTTGGGTGGGCTGACGTGGACTGTAGAGACGCTGCGAACATCCGGATCCCCAAAGGGAAGGGAGACATCCGAAAAAAGTAAGAGTATGTTTTGTATGTCCATTAAAAACTAACGTGAAATACCTCTGAGATGGGCAAGACACACTGGAGGAAGCATTTCCCTTTAAAACTCATCCTTTCATGTAATTATGATACACGGATTGATACTCTGCCATGGCAACCCTCCTAATTCTACCAGTCAGAATCAAAATTTAGTTTTGCTATTTTATGGATCTGAAGGTCATAATCTTTTCCTACTCAGATGTTATTACTCAGCTTAGTCATTCAGTCACCTTCATCACTTAACTTCAGCTGATTTTACTCCTTAAAAAAAAAAAAAAAAAGACTAATCCAGGGACCTCTTATATTAAAAAAACGAAAAACATTCTTCTTGACCCTGTCACACCTTATGTGCAAAGAGCCTTGTATGCTAATGTAACCTATTAGAGACAATAAAATGTAGACTCTAGTATTTCTTTTTACCTTAAAAAACAGTGCAGTTCTTGTGTGGGAGCACAGGAGGGAACTTAAGATGCATGTGTTATACTTGATGTGGGAAACAAAGGCAGAAGAAAAATTATTAAATTTCCTTACTATCTACAGCCCATTAACAAGTCCTTGAAACAGGCAGAGTGACATTCCTCTAAGAACTCAGCTGCCTCCATGTTAATACTTTGCTAAGGGCAAAAGGCAATCTTAATTTTAGCCTGTAAGATCCTGTAAGTCTACTTAAACATATAAAAATTCCTTTGGAAACTTCCTTTACCTCTGTCCCCCAAGGTACATGTTGGTAATCATCCCCCAAGAATATGACCCACTGATATATATCTGAAGGGTCTCATGACCAAGGTTTTATTAGACAATAATAAATGACCTTTTCCCAACAATAGCTAGCCCCCTCAAGGTCCTGGAAATCTTGTGTCCAAAATTCTTTAGAGACTTATGCTATCCCTAACCCTCTCCAGCTATCCTTAAGCCACTCCTGATGACCCCAGTGCAGCTCTTTCTGCCCACAGGTCCTATCCCTCTCTGCTTTAATAAAACCACCTTTTTGCACCAAAGATGTCTCAAGAATTCCTTCTTGACCTTTGGCTTTGAACTCTAACATCTTTCCTACGTCATATTCACCACTCGAAAATATCTTTTTTCTCACAGGATATGGGTGCTAAAATTCTGCCCTTGAAAATCAGTCCCTCTAGGTTATGTTTTACCCCTTCCAGTAGCATCTTTTTTCAAGTTCAGATGTCTCTAGACACATTATCAAGCATAATACGTATATTTTACTCAGAATGATTTTACTAGATCACTTCCTTTCATTATTGAAAACATCATGATAACATTAGAATACTGCTTATCCAAAGGGAGAGAAAATGGGGCATGGGAAAGGGCTGAGATAGGACACGGATTTTGAAGGGATGAGGAACACTAACAACAAACTTCAGTGACATCACAAATTTAGAAGTGTTCATTCTGAACTCTCTAATTTTGTTCTTCCCTCACCTCCTGGAGATTAAGACTCCAGGCTGATTTTCTTTTCTTTTTAAAATTGAGTTCAGCAAACACCACACGTGTGGAGTATGAAAGGAGAAGAATGCTACAAGCTCTCAAAGGGGTGGTGGAAATTATAGGTAGCAAAAATGTAATTATCCAACTTGGAGTTTTTCCAGGCCGGATCCACCTGATCAGAGACATTAGAGCAAATGCATTATACTTTTAAAAAGTCTCCTGCCGGGCTCACTGAATGAGAGTAATATCATATTGCCTATGGTTCTGGTAAATAAAAAGCATCATTAACAATAACACAATGTGAAGAGCCTGCTGAAATGATATACTGTATTTAGCCACGATGGTGCATCAGAATCACGAGCCTGGCTTCGGAAATGGGTGGATGCACTAGAGGGGCAAACAGTGATGATTAAAAAATGCAGTCAGAGCAGGAGCAAATTCTTACCGGCTTCTTACAGAAACTTTGCTCTTCAAAAGCAATCGTACTCGGAAACTTATTCCACTTCAGAATGGGAGAGCCAATTGTATTGCACATGAGAACGCAAAAGTTCTTTCTATTCTGGCATAATGGCACAGTCACTGAACCAGTGGCAAATGTATTTGCAGTGATGGTTCATGGGCTGGGTGAAGATCCGGCATAGCTGGGACTGAAAAGAGGGCTTGACAATTATTAGAGAGCAATGTATGTGTTATTCCCCATTCCTAACAGATTCATTATAATAAAATTTAACAAATATGTTGAAGCATCTTTAATATATACATAGTGCCCATGAGATTACCAGTTAGGAAAGAAATGTGACATATTCCCTGTTCTCAAAGTGATTATAGTCTACTTGGCGGATGGTGTATGGGAATTGTAATATAAGAAATAGGTTAATTAAAAAATGTTTAATTATCAAAGTAAAATAGATGCATAAAAACGTGCTATGGGAATCCAGTATGGGAGACTAAACAGTGGATGGTATCAATAAAGACATCAAGGAGGAAGTGTTATTTAAGATAGACATGGAATGTAAATAAATACTGGGCTGATAGCAGCTGCAAGGCACAAATATGGCCTCCCCAGTTGTTTATGGCCACCTTCCCTTCTGATTGGAGAGTGTTGTACCTGGATAGAGATTAGATTTGCACACACAGAAAAGAAAGCCAAAATAACATATATACTATGTATAACATATTTAATATGTTATGTGCAGAGGAAGAATCAGGTGCTATGTACAAAGATGTCTATCTATCAGTCATATTCATGTAACTGTACTACCTATTATACAAGTATAATATCTACCAAACTAGCTAGTTTATGGTGTGCCCATTATGCATACTTTTGTTATCTTTAATTTTCACAACAGCACATATGATTCTCACTCCCAGATGAGGAAACAGTATCAGTGCATATGATTGCTCAAGAATCTCCAGGTAGGAAGGGAGTAGGGTAGGATCATTTCTCACTTCTGCTGGGCTCAAAACTTTCCCCTACCACTGTGATGCCCAGATGCTCCTGCCAAGTAGAGAAAGCAGTTTTGAAAAAAAGACATTGAAGCATGTGAAAAAAGACGTTGAGAGAGATGTATGAATCACACTCTGTTCACAAGCAGTGTGCTTGCATGAGAATTAACTAGAGTTTTGTATTATAGAAAGCAAAAAGGGAAGAATATGAAAATCCAACGGTGTCTTAAGAGAGCAGGACAGGACTCTTGCCTTTAGGTATGTCTCTTCTGTATCACTATAGGTGAAAATAACACTCATTAATTTCTGTCACCAAAGCTATATTTTAAAAATGAAATTTTCTCTAAGAAAAGTCAACACCAAAAGTAAATCTACCTTAATGGGAATGTGTTTGTCAAATCCCTTTTCTTCATGACCAGCATGACTTCAAGTAGCATGAAAGCACTGACATTCCTGGATGTATGTACTTTCTAGAATGGAAAACTGAGAAGGACACCCAAGAGGGTAGAAAACAGACATTCTCTTCCTCAAAGTGGGTCTGTGTGTGATCCATTCTGGTGACAGGTGATCTACTTTTTCTGATTCCCCAATGTTGTTTTGAAGTGTAACAATTCTAAGCATTTGAATCTTTTGAATGATTGAAATCTTTTATGTTGGAGTTTAGTGCAAACTAATACCAAATAAAATTACTGAGTAATTCAATAATCTACAAACAAGTCAGGGACATTTCTCCACCTTTAATCATGCCTTTAAACAATTCTTGAGTGTATTTCTAATCTCTCTTCAATTTTCTAAGCCAACTCTTCTTTTGAAGTTCCATTTAAACCCTCCACTATCCCAGAAGTCTATAAGATTCAGCAAGAATGGTATCACATCAGGGTGTCTAGGTGGCTCAGTCTGTTAAGTGTCTGCCTTTAGCTCAGGTCATGATCCCGGGGTCCTGGGATTAAACCCTGCACGCAACTCCTTCCTAGGCTCGGCTCCTTGCTTAGTGGGGCATCTGCTTCGCCCTCTTCCTTCCCTGTCTTATGCTCCCTCTCTCTCAAATAAATAAGTAAAATTAAAAAAAAAAAAGAATAGTATCACATCTGGTAATTCTTTTTTTTTACCATAACATCCCAGGCTCATCCTCTACCAAATTTTCATTAACCAATTATCAACTGGCAAAGCTGAATGATGACAGTGATAAAGATACAGCTAAAAACAGTTCAGGCAATGACAATATTTGGATCTTTGTACATAAATAATCACAAATCATCATTTAATATATTTGGTTAGGTAACTTGGTATATTTCAATGTATTCATGGGCTAGCTATAGTGTATGTGTGTGTGTGTGTGTGTGTGTGTGTGTGTGTGTGAATGTGAGCATATGACATATAATCTTTTTTTTTTCCTACCTATCTTTTGATGCTTACAATCTAGTATAAAAGTACTTAAATGTAAAAAAAAAAAAAAGTACTTAAATGTATGTGGAAAGACTGTACAGAAGGCATTGACTCTGGCAGAATTTTAGAACTCTTCCATGAAAAATAACTATTATTATAGAAAAATTTATTTAAAATGTGAAAATTGGATCTATCATAGAACTGACAAGAAAATGAATGTCCCTCAGTGTTTGGGAAGACAATGGGAAATGAGAGAGAAAAGTGAGCAGTGTAGCAGATTATCTCATGGGGGGCATTAGCCATGCTCAAGAATTTATTTTGTTCAAGTCCTTTTGCTCCCCAGTGTGTTTATTAAATTAACAAGGTCTATATGGAAAAAGACAAGCTGCTAAAAAGGACAATGGGAGAGTGATTAAATTTTGGATGAGCAATAATCGGGGAATGGTATCACTAAGGAAGTTATTGTAAAGGAGAGATGAGATGAGGCAGCCATGTCAACAAGAGGGACAGTGGGTTCCTAACAAAGGCTTAAGTCAGTTCATGCAACATAGAGTTCTAATAATCATTAGGAGTTTTTGTGTAATGTAGTTATTGATGGCTTTTTAGCATAAGTGTTTTTTTTTATTATTTTAAAATATGGCAAAGCTGATTTTGTTCATTTGGGTTTTATACTTAAAATTATACTCAAAAAATTAAATACTTTAAACAGAAAAAGTAAAATAACAAGTAAATCCTAGCATATTTTAATGAAAAATTACTACATTAATAAACTAATCTAGTGAGAAATGTATCACTATTTTACATTATTGCAAAAATATTTAGTGGCTGATTGAATAAGAGATGGTTAGATTCTCATATGTGGTTCTACCTTCACTCTGTTAATACCAGAAATCATGTAGCCTCTGGAAAATTCCACTGTGCACTCATGAGAGAGTAAGAGTGGAAAAAAAAAAAAAAAAAGATAGTTTTAATGTGAAAATAATTTTGTTCTTCTTGATCACCTGAGAGGGTCTTCGGGGCTCCCAGGGCCAAACAACAACAAGAACCATTAATCTTGACGAAGCACTCACAGGTTTGGCTGAAATGCAAAGGCCTCCACAATCTGTATTCTTCCAAATGTATCTTATGCTTGTCAGAATTTCCCTCCAACACAAGCAGAACCCAAGGCTATTGCAACTGGAGGGAATAGGAGCTTAAAACAAGACTTATCCTCAGGCTATGGAACATAGAGTTGAAGCTAATTTGAGTTACAGTGTCCAGGGGGTAAAACAGAAATCAGCAGCCAGGCGACGATCCTAGCTACAAATGCATCAGTTGGCATAAGACAACATGTGGCAAAAAATAAATGGGATACTAGTGGCCTGAGTTTTGTGATGATTGGCCAACCTCCCGATAATTTTTGGAAAAGAGGATTAGAGAACTTTCCTGAGCTGGTAGAATTGCAGTTACTTTTGCAATATTGGCAGCACAAATATGATTGGAAGAAAAGATATTTTAAGGACATTTGTATGTCAAATATATATCCTTTAAATAATCAATAAGAAAAACACCAGTAGTCCAAAAGAAAAAAAAGCATATGAGCATACCTATATGAATATGAAATAAAGTTGCAACATCTTTAGTAAACATGAACTGTGAGATTAAGTAGCAGTTTCCATATCTCACCCATTATTGATGAATCTCAAACACTTGAAAATATAACCAGTGGTGAGATAAACATTTTATTTCATTTTAAGATTCATTTATTTATTTGAGAGAGAGAAAGAGAGGGAGTGAGTGCAGAGGGGCAGAGGGAGAGAATCTTTAATCAGACTCCATGCTGAGCGTGGAACCTGATGCAGGGCTCAATCTTACAACCCGGAGGTCATGACTTGAGCCAAAGCTGAGAGTCAGATGCTTAAGTGCAGCACCCAAGTGCCCCAGAGGTAAGCATTTTTAATACACTAGTAAAAGGAGTTCCAAATCTTGCTTTTCTGGGGAGCAACTTGGCTCAATTTCATGTACTTACTTCAAGAATCTCTACTTGTAAGAAGGTTACCCTAAGAAGGCACAAAATAGTGTCAGAAATGTAAATCTGTTAAGTAAAAATCCATGATTCCTTACTAATAAGGAACACATAAACAAATAAACGTAGTGAAAGGAAGACTTTCTTACAGTGGAATGCCTACTAATCAATGTAGAAGGGACAATGGAGTTAGAAAATCACCACTTCATAATCATCCTAGACATATGATTCAGATGAGAATTTTCAAAAAATGTGAACCTTTCATGAACAACAGGATATTTAGATAGACTCAGAGTATCTCCTTACAGAAGCATTTATTTAGAAAGAAAAACAGCAACTTTAAAATAAAATAAACATTGTAGACCCACCTTATGGTCAAAGATCATGTTACTAAGGATGGGACAAACCAACAGCACTCTGGAGGACTGAGAAAATAGCATCACTTATGTTGTATTCTTGCCCAGAATGAATAAACTGAATCTAATTGTGAGGAAACACAAGGAGGACCAGTCTATAAATTAGTCTTTTGTATTTTTCAGAATATTTCATGAAAGACAAAAAAAGGTTTGCAAACTTCCAGGTTAAAAGGCCTTGTGTGTCATGTCATGATTATAAAATTTGATGCATAATCTGTATTGGATCAAAAAGATAAAGTTAGCATATTATTGGGACCACTTGTGAAGTCTGAATATGGGCTATAAATTAGATAATATTCTTCTATCAATATTAAAATTCTTCAACCTACTAACTGCACTACAGTTATTTCCTTGTTTATAGAAAATATAGTCTAAAGAATTTAGGATTCAATGGCATAATGTTTGCAACTTTCTCTGAAATGTGTAGAAGTAAATTTATGCACATAAAGAGAGAGTAATAAAGCAAATATGGCAAAATTTTAAAAAAATGGTGAATCTGGATAAACATTCTTCAATACATCTTTGAAAATATCAGAGTAAGTTTGAAAAAAAATCACATGCACAGATTTTCACTGAAGCATTATTTAATATACACATGAGAAGGCATAAAAGTTCCTCCAACTACTACTTTATCTGGATTCCATGGATGTGGATATGTGGCACTTCCATTCTGTCTAAATAATTGAAAATTCCTTTTGATTTTGCCCTATTGAGAAGAGTGTTAATTACTTTCCAGAGGTGTGACAGTTTTGTGGTTGTTAGTGTAGATGCTAGTTTTCTTTCCTAACAGCCTCCTTCTGCTCCTTCTTTTTCTCCTCCTTGTTTTTTCTCTCCTTTTTTCTTTACTGTTTTTATGTTGATTTCTATTTCACAGCATATTGACAGAATATCAATTAGAAATTATTGAGAATTTTATAGTCACCTAGGTTGTAAATGGTTTATGTAACTATCCCATGTATATTTGAAGTATTTTAAATGTGTGTGTATATTGAGAGACTGAATTTACAAACAGTGTGAGATCAGATATAAAAATAAAATTCTGATCCATGGTCTGCAGCAACCTATCCAGGAGACCAATCCTTAACTATGGTAACCTGCCCAGAAGCCAACCATTAGTCAGAATTTCAGGGAGTCAGACTACTATCTCTAGTAACAATCCAGATAGCCACATAATAATTTCTAAAACAATTGGCCCAAAATATCAGTCATGGCTTGATTAATAAGGGACAGCTTTCCTAATTTTCTTCTCCACTTCCAGTTTAGGACCAAACAGAGAAAACCAAAAACGTACTCCTAACTAATGACATATGATGGCCCTCTTCTAGTTACTTCGCCTATAGTTTCCTCATGGCAACTGCCTCCAATCAGGGCATAACTTATGTCTTTTTTTGTTCCACCCACTCAGATTCTTTTCCATTTCTCTGCTTGCCTTTGAGTCTCTGCCAAACACAAGTGATGGTGGTTGATTCCTTTGCTATCAGAAGTTCTGCATAAATAGCTTTTGCTTTACTTACCTTGTTGGTCTTTGTTTATTTCACAAAATATCTTATTTGAGATCTTTATCTCTCTGTGCCTTTCTCTGGTTCTGTCTCTATGTCTCTGTCTCCATCTCTCTCTCTATATATATACATATATATATATATATAAAGAAGCATATATATATATATATAAAAAGAAGCATATATATATATAAATAAATATAATAAAGAAACAGCAGAAATAGGAAAAGCTCCGAAAACTATGTAGAAATTACCCTTTTGTAAGACACATTTACATTTATAAAAGAAATCTCCATAAAGTTTTCTTCTCTGTATCAGGAAGATGAGGATGACTAAATTTCAGTCAAATATCAGCTAAGAGGAAATGGACTTGAATCTGCATATTAACTCTACCCTTGTTTTGTTTTGCCTAATAACCTCCCATAACTTGTTTTTCCCTTTCCCCCCCACCAGTATTTTCTTTTGTCTTTAGCTGAAAATATTTAAGGTAATGTCTTGGGCCTTTTCAGGGAATTACTCAGTTTTTCCTGGGTATCTATGTATGTAGGAAGTAAACATGTTATTAAAATTTCTGGTTTTCTTTTTTTTTTCCTCCTGTTAATCAATTTTTTTATTATGCGGGGTGTCTCAACCAAGAATCTAGAAGGGTAGTGGGAAATTATTTTTCCTCCCCTACAGTGTATATAGTCACACACACTGATAATCAGAAACAATCCAAATCCTCAGAAATGGAAAGATAGTTTAAAAAATGAAATATGAACCATTTATATAATAAATGATTATGTACTTACCTTAAAAATTGTGTTATCCATGCCTGAGATAAGGAAAATGTTCAATCCCCATATAATAGAAAACAGTTTTCTTAAAACAAAAACAAAAAAACGGCACTTGGGTGGCTCAGTCCTTAAGAGTCTGTCTTCAGCTCAGGTCATAATTCCAGGGTCCTGGGATTTAGATCCACATCAGATTCCCTGCTCAGCAAGAGGCTTGCTTCTCCCTCGCCCACTCCCCCTACTTGTGTTCCCTCTCTCACTGTGTCTCTCTCTGTCAAATAATAAATAAAACCTTTAAATACAAAAAACAAACAAAAAAAGAGCAGCATATATAATTTTTAAAAGTAAACTAGAAAAGCTCAGAGATTATGAGCCTTATTTTTATAAATTTATAAAGCATCAGCAGTAATGAGTTATCTATTTATGAAAATGAAAGCCAATAAGATTATACCAATATAGTAATATTGGATTTTTGAAAATAGTGAGATTATAGATAATGTATAGTTTCATGTACTTAATTGCATTTTCCAAATATTCTACCATAAGTATAAATTTATATTATAAACAACAGCAAAATTTGAACAAATGTCTTTTTAAAACTGCTTAATGAAATATTAGTTACCTCTGAGAAAGTTGGAAAGGAAAGCTTATGGCTATTTAATTTTTTTTTTAAATTTTATTTTTTGCTTGCAGCTATTTTATTTATTATTTTTTAAGATTATTTATTTATTTATTTGACAGAGAGAGACAGACAGACAGAAACAGAGAGAGAGGGAACACAAGCGGAGGGAGGAGGAGAGGAAGAAGCAGGCTTCCCATCAAGCAGGGAGCCTAATGTGGGCCTCAGTCCCAGGACTCTGGGATCATGACCTGAGCTGAAGGCAGACGCTTAACAACTGAGCCACCCAGGCACCCAGCTTACGGTTATTTTAGACATAACTGTACATTCATAGCAGGAGATGAATTTAGTTGCAGAAATTCAATCTCCAATTTAAATGTATTAAATATTGCTAGTACATACTTAAAATATATATCTAAGGGGTTAATAACCTAGATTAAGGTAAATCTGAGCTACCTGTCATGAGATAAAATGGAATAAAATGGATGGGATCGAATAAGGTGAAATGTACTTGTACTGGCAAAAGTGATAAAAATGTCACAATAATTTATTCTATGAATTGAGTTATTCCCTGTGGGTGGGTGTAGTGGGTGAGGGGGAGCTGCTTTAGAGAACACCATTCAGCAGTTTGTATATATATACTTTTTAAATCCACATTTGTTCTATTAGTAAAACCAGCAGTATAATTTTGAAAATCTACTTGAATCCCCCTATCTCAAAGCTCAAGGCAGTACATTCTCTATAGTGAATTCCTTGTTATTTGTTTACTCTGTTTTTAAATAACAATGCCAACAATAATCCTCCCCTACGGTCCCACTGCCTTCAGCCCCCACCAAGGACAAATCCAGGGATTATGATGGAGAACATCTAAACACTTGTGGAGTGCTGTGCTCGAAACTCCCCTAGGGAGACCCTCCCACCAAAATCTCAAAGTTAAAATGTGAATATTAATTCTTCACAACCGAAATCCTTTGAGCACAGCTTGCCAGGCTTTCACTCAGCATCTCCATGATCTTACCAGCAATGTCCTACATCTAAAGCTCACTACAAATATCCTTAAAAGAAATAAGGTGACCTTCACAATGCCCAAGTCCTAAATTTAAATCACTCTACTATATATTGTTCAAGCACCTTATTCCCAATAAATTTTCATTCCGTAATCCTCATGTTGTTTTATTTTATAACCCATTCTTCTCAATACTTTTGATTTAAATGTGCACTCTAAATTTTTTTAATATAAACTCTAAGGCAATTTTGTTGGGTTAAGTATTTTCTTCAAATTATTAAAAATGCACAATAAGGAAAAATATGGAATAAAAATTATTCTGGTTATTTTAATTAAATCTTCTTATTATGGAACTAGTACAGCTATAATATCTAGAAAATATTTTTAAATGGATAAAAAAAGAACTATTACCATATATAATTTCACCTGAACAGAGACACACATTATTACAATTTGAATTCACTTGCCCATCATTTCCTTGGTTTTAACATTAACCTTTTTTTAATAATAAGAGGCAATATGTGGTTGAACTAATAACAGCAACAAAAATTCAAAAGCATTCAAATGAAAGAAAAAAAAAAGATGAGACTTCTAATTTAACCTGTCAGACCAAATGTTTATATCTGTCTCTTTCTAAAATATCAGCACAATAAAATAAAGGTATAAATCCATGAGGACGGCAAGAACAAGATAAGAAATGACTCCAGACAAATGATGTCAACAAAATGTTAGAAAATGAGAAACAGATGGACAAGTGGTAATTGACTAAGTAGAACGGGGTGGTGGGGGAGGAACAAACCTGCAGTTCCGCTGGGGGATTAATTTAGGGAAAATCAAACATATTTGTACTTCACAAGACTGGAGAAACGCAGGATTAAAGATAACAAGTACTTTTAAAGGGCAGGGGTAGAGAAAAGTGAGAAAGATCCCTCCACCCAACACAGGATACAGCCTTGGCTATTGCACAGGAAGAGATAGGAAGGCAGCGTCTGGAGAAATCGTACAGAATCTCTGGAATTTGGACACCCGCAAAGCTGGGTATTACTTCGTGTCATGACCTGCTGGGAACTACAGTAATATATCACAAACCATGGCATCTTTGGAATGATTCTGAGGATAATGTAAATTAAAGATTAAAAGAAACCACAAGCTTAATTGACCAAAAATCCAAAATGTAGCTAGAACGAAATGATTTTGTTGTTAGAAAAAACAATGGAGACAAAAGCAACATCAAGATTCATAATAGGAGAAATAAGTTAGTATTTTGTTTGAGCGAAGTACAATAAATGAGGTAAAATGTAGCTTGATTGAGATGCTAGGCTTGCTTGTTATTGGATTTAAGCTCTAAGATGATAACATCCATAGATCAAGGCAAGAGAAATTGGAGAAACCATTCCTACTTAATAACCGTTCATCTCTTGTGGTTATAGAATAGTAATTCAGGAGGAAACATTCATCTGAAGTCAAATATATAGAAGAAAATATTTCTATTACATAGTCTCATAGATTTAGATTTAGAAAATGAGACGAGATCTTAGATATCATTTACACTGAAATCCTTTCTAATTGAGAAGTCCTTTCTAAAATATTCCTCACAATTTGCCATTCAGTGTGTAGTTGGTCATTTTTAGTATCCACCATATTAAACATCAGCCCTCTCTTCTTTTATGTAGTTGGTAAATATATATGTATATATTCTTATTAGCACCATTTGTGTCTTTGTAATTTCTATCACTTAATCCTAGTTTTGTCCTAAGGATATATTAAAACAATTACATTACTCTCTTAGTGCACATGCTCTACCCTTTTGCATTTTCTTACTTAAATGTTCCAAATTTTTAGATTCTTACATAGCAGGATTTCCAAACATTTTACTGCCATGCTTTATGTCCCCTAAATTATTGTTATTTTTCTTTAAATCTGTGGTGCTTTAAACAAAATGAAAACTTCCAAGTTGATCTAAGCAATGCAGTTCATTTTCCCTTGTTTTGGACACTGCACTTTACCTTTATTTATATAATTTAGGGTTTGATTAGCTAATTTGAAAGTTAAATCACATTCTAACCTCCTTTAATCTTGGAGTCACCCAAAACTTCAAGACCTCAAGAGACATCTGCTGAGTTCAGTTTTAAATAGATTTCAAATTTACATTTATCCCGATTAACTATTTTGCTCTCAAGTGTGATGCTTCCTTCCAGCCTAACCTTTTTAATCGGAAGACTCTGATAGGATGATTTGGTTCTACATCTGACTTTGTAAAGTCTTAAGGCTTTGATAATAACCTTCTATTTTTCCACCCACTTTTTAATGAAATAAGTCAAACTTACATAAGCTCCGTGAAGGCAAGGGAAAGTCTATCTTTGCCCATCTTGATCTTGCTCACTGCTGTTTCCTCAAATTTTAGCACACAGCAGGCACTTGACACCTAGGTGAGGAAAAAGGCAACAGGGCCTTAAGAATTCTCTCTGGATTGACATTCATCCTTTTAAGAAGCCAGGCTCAACCAGCATTGGCTTTATTCAAGTGTTCAGTACATGTTCATTTTTCTCCCATCTTCACTTTCTTTTTTTTAAATTAAAGTTTTGCAATTCCAGTTAGTTAACAGACAGTGTAATGTAGTTTCAGATGTGTAGTTTAATGACTCAGCACTTCCACACAACACCGCTCATCACAAGTTCCCTCCTTCACCCCCATCACCTATTTAACCATCCTCCTACGCCCCTCCCCTCTGATAATCATCAGTTGGTTCTCTGTAATTAAGAGTCTGTTTCTTTGTTTCCCTCTCTCTTTTTTCCCCTATGATTTTTTGTTTTGTTTCTTAAATTACACACATGACTGACATTTTATCATTTCCCCCCATCTTCTTAAAAAGAGAAAAACTGGGGCACCTGGCTGGCTTGATTGGCCGAACGTGTGACTCTTGATTTCGGGGTTGTGAGTTCGAGCCCCCCATTGGGTATAGGATTACTTAAAAATAAAATCTTCAAAAATAAAAAGAGAAAAATTTTGTTGAAATCCAGCAATATTGTTCTTGAAACTTCTGATTTTCCAGCCTGATAACAGGATTAAAAAAAAAACGCAAAAAAACGGTTAATTTAGCATGAGGTATTTTTTGGCGAAAACACAATGCACTTATCACTTTTCCCTTATTGAATATGAACAAATCAATTATTTAATAATTCAATGATTTTATTAGTTATCAATGCCACACCCTTGAGCTATGATTTTCACAATCCACTTTTTCTTCCTGTTTGAGATCTGGTGAGATTTCTGCATTTGGTTTCTAGCAATTCTCTTTTCCATTTCCTTTTATTATAATTGCTACAAGACTCTGAAATTATATTTGTAGGTTTTTCTTATTTAAAATAACCAGGCTTATTCTTATAATTTTTTGGTCTCCAGTAGGCTGTAGGTTTTTTTGTTTTATGTCTGTTTATTTTGCCCTTTAGAGTTTGAATCTGTTTTTCTTTTTTAATAATGAAGATGGAAAGAGATATACTTCTTGGAAATGAAGATTTTCAGATCATGGAATGTGTTGCTAAGGAAGGTTAAGGAAATGTCATCCCAGTAAGTTAGAACATCTAATTGCCTTTATTAATGGATTCATGAGGGCAGTGTCCTGTCCTCTGAGTGGTACAAAATGGAAGATTTTTGTAGGAAGAGGGGTGGGCCTAGAAAAAGTTATTAGCAAAAAAAAAAAAAAAAAAAAAAAAAAAAAAAATTGTTCCAGTCAATGCTGCTTGCCCTTAGGGGACATAGCAGGGGGAAATTTTCTCATATAGATTTCTGGATTTCCTCATCTTCCTTTAGGGGATGGAGAAGACCCCTGTGGCAGACTCTGGAGCTGATCAGGACAATTCCTGACTGGTTAAGACTGCATTTCTGGGGGAGGTTGAAACTGCAATCAGATTAGGTATTAAGCTGTGGTTTGGGGACTTGGCCTAAGTGACACCATTTTGGGCTTGTGGTTTTCCTTTGAACAGTTACCTAATGTTATCTTATTTTTTGGAAGATCTGAAAAATAGCTTTAATCCTAATTAATTCTGATTTGTAAGTCAGGTTCTGCCTGTGAGAAGACGTATGGTTTGACAACCTACTGGCACTCCTAGATGTGACTATCTTCCCTACACCCCGTTCCCTTCATTTTCTTGGAGCGCAGTCTCGCCCATTCCTCATTTAAAAGCACGCGTCCTTTCCAAGTTTGGCAGTTCAGTCAGGCACAAGCAGCTGTGAAAAAGTCTTTAGCATAACACCAAGACATTTTTCCTTGACTCATCGTTCTCCTTTTGGCTTCCCAGGGGATTTTCTTTCTGGAGCTCAGAAAGGTTTGATAAAGACAACGGTGTTCCAATCGTTCCCTTGACCGAAATCTCTGGATATCTTGCTTCTGACATTGTCTGTGTTGCCATGCTACCTGATTACCTGGACGAATAGCGTTTGCATTCCCAGTGCCCCAGCAGCTTGCACAGGCAGGGGAGTTTGATCTATTCCTGATTTTGCAGTTATATTAGATGAGATGTCCCTGTAAGCTAATTACTTTGGCAACCAAGGGGGCACCAATGATTCTGTCAGGCATCCATGGGGGCACCTTAATAGTGTTTTAAACAATGTGTACAGAAGGGGTTACAAGCTACACAGAGAGGAGCAGAGCCTGAGGGGAGAGACACTGCAGGTGTGTGGTTAACAAGGAACTAATTGGGTAACCAGGAAGGAGGAGAAGCAAGCATAACGCTGGTCAGTGTGCTTGTGTGGAATTCCAGCAGTTAGGTAGTGCTGAGCCCTTGAGAAGTTGAAATAAAGACAAGTTGAATCTGGAGTCTATTTTTTGCTGTGATCTTTACTAGAAACTGCAAATTGGGACTTGACAGCTTTTCTCGCTGCCTGTTGCTTTATTTCAGGTGGTATTGTTTTGAATGAGCTAAGAGCTGACATTCTGGATGCCTAGCCTGGGTGTCTTGCATCCAGACAAGAATGTGTGTCAACTCTTCAAGGCACGTTACTCTTTCTTCTGTTCCTAATGATCTCTGGGTATTGCGAGTGAGATAGTAAATAGTGAGGTAAGCGTTGGTCTAGCACACAGGAGAATGGATCCTTATCCCAAGGGTTTATTCAGTAGCTTCCACTTGAGACAGTTCCCCTGCCTACTAAGTCTTCACTGCTTTCCAGGCTCTAAAAAGAATGAGATTGTCTGTGTTTCTGCTTGGAATCTTCTGAGCCCTTAAGATTTTTTATTTTAAAAATTGATTAGTTTTTGGTCTTAAATTTTGACCAAGTACCAAAAAATAGACTAGGTGGTATGGAAAATGTACAGGGAATTGAAGGCATGTTTGCTGTCTTCAGGCATCTTTCCAACGAAAAATCACAGGCATGCTATTGATAGATGTGAAGGCCCTTCTAGGGAGGTCAGTATGGGGGTGTGGTCATCCAGAGAGCAGTGAGGCTTTTTGGCAAGGAACAGGTGATGCGATGAGCTTTCTGAAGAAGCAGGCTTTGAGGTAATAGCCAACGTAATTTTCTAAGTTGGAGGAATAGTGCAAAGTATGGCTCAGGATTGATAACAAACCTGTGGGAGGGTGGTGCAATAAAGAGATTGATCAGACCAAGGAGAGACCAGTAAATGGGATGTACTAAAAATAGTTTGCTTAGAACCAAATTATGGTTAGTTTGAAATGATAGGCAGGGTTATCTTAGAGGAGCAAAGGGAAATACTTCAGATTTGAGAATATTTTCAAAAACATTAAAAAAATATTCTGTTGCATAACATACAGAACTCACTCAAATTCAATTATACTTACCATTAAATAATAATAACGTTTATGATAAAAAGAAGAAAAAAAAACCTTGCTAAAAAAATAAGTTCCCAAACCAAATTAAAATGTGTTTTCACTAATGTCATTAAGCTGCTTCTTTCAGTCCAAGATTTAGGTCTTTATTTTGCTGAGCCAAAATAAGTTGGCATAAAAAGACTTTAAATAAACAATTTGATAACAGTTTTATGCAGAACCTCTTTTTTTAAAGATTTTATTTATTTATTTGTCAGAGAGAGAGCACATAAGCAGGGGGAGCAGCAGGCAGAGGGAGAAGAAACAGGCTCCCCATTGAGCAAAGAGCCCATTGTGGAACTCGATCCCAGGATGCTGGGATCATGACCTGAGCTGAAGGCAGATGCTTAATTTATTGCACCACCCAGACAGCCCAACATAGAACCTCTTCCAATTATTTTTTAGCATAAATACCAAAAGAGATATAATGGATAGTCAATAGGGCATGTCACCATCATAGGTCTTAAAGTTGGGAACTTGACTTCTTATGCATGGAATATATTTGCTCACTGGTCAACTCAGATATGGGCATGTGGTTTTGTTGGCTCCAACAGTACCTCTTGTCTCACATCCTTCCCACTCAACTCATTAATGACACCTTTATGACCCCAGAAGTCACTTCCAGATATAATCCCTGATTAGAACTGGCACCATCATTGTGTGAGTGCAATCCTTGCTGCCCCTGTACACTCCCTGGCCTCTACATTCACATTTGGAACATGAGGGTGTTTGACTAGAGTAGCTCTAATTTCCCTTTTACTTTTAAAGTTCTGCAATACTTAGCAAGAAATAACATTTTTCTAACATGATAGTATGATATGACAGTTTGGAAAGAGGGGAGAAAGGAAACTTTCAAAGACCAGATTAATGGAATGCAAATTGCAACCATATAACTTTTATTTTAAAGAAATTACCTCGTTTGTGCTGATTTTCTGAAGAACCAAATCACAATTCTTAAAGGAATTTGCAAAATCAGAATCTTAATTCCTGGCATGTCTTTCTCCTCCCACCTCCATTCAAGTTTCAACTTACAAGGAAGAAAGAACATTTTTAAAAGAGCTCAGAATTAGGCTCAAACAGCAAGTTCTGTAGTTTGAAGACATTTTGCCCATTTTAACAATAGCTGTACTAATGCTTTAGCAATTCATTGAGATCAGTGATTCCTTTAAATTAGCTACAGAAAAGTTCAACTTCTGAATAAAACTGACTAGTTGAAATTTTTATATAAAAATAGAGCTATTATACAGAATTTATAATATAGTATTTCAAATTCCAAATTTCTGTTTCTTAATGGACAGTGCCATCAAGCAAAACTGACATTTATAGAAGTTGAGCACACATCCGTTTTATTTCTATAACTTATTCTTGATTAATCACTTTCTTGTCTTTGATGTAAGTTGAAGCTATGACATACAGCTTTCATATGCCACCAAAGACTCATTTTTCTTCTCTTTTTCTCCTATCTAGCCAAATTCTTCAAGTTGGGTTATTCATTTCTCAAAATTGAATCTCTAAAGAGTACTTGAATAACAAGCATTCAGTTCTCTAATTAAAAAGCATCTCTCATTCTATTTTCATTGTTTCTTAGAGTTTTTAAATTTTTAAATGGTTGGGTAAGAAGGAATGCAGAAGTAAATGACTGATAATCATAGTATGAGAAGTGTCCATAGTGATACAGGGACAGGTTACAGTGGGATACCGTCAGTCTCCTCCACATCTGTCATATTGTGGCCTGAGGATTAAATGATAATTGCCAATGATGTTAGATTTGTGGTTCCATTACTGGGAAAAAAACTGTATTTCCATAATTAAAAAAAATAACTCTTGATATTCTAGACTACTTACATACTCATGCTTCTGCCCCATATTCTTTGAATATACTAATGATAAATGCAAACTTCTTATCCTCCTCCATGTTTCCTCCTGTTCAAGAGAAGCTTTAAAATATGATGCCACCTGATATATTGAGCCAGTAATTCTAAAGCTTAAATTTATGTGATGAAATAATTTCCTCGGAGCAAATAATCATCCATTTCTTTATTCACTCTATATTTATTGAGTACCTTTCATATGCCAGACATTGCACATGGACCAGGAGACAGTGGTCTACAAGATAGTTATGGTCTTTGCCATTTTAGAGCTAACATTATGCAGATAAAGAGTCATACAATGGACAAGAAAATAAAATATAATAAAATAATTTTTGAGAAGTATTATAAAGGAAAAACATCTCTATGATAGAAAATAAAGAAATAGTGTTGCAGTAGTGGGGGCTATTTTAGACTGGGTAGTCAACAAAAGGATGTGTCCAAGTGAAACCTCAATATTGGAAAGGAGTCAGTCATGCAAAAGTTAGAGAAGATTCTAGAGAACAACATGGTAAAAACCCAGAGGCAGGAAAGCATTTGGTAATTTTGAGAAGAGACCAGGGACTGACTGATTTCTAGAATGAGCTAAAGCAGAGTGTGCAAGGTAGAAAGTGGCATAAGAAAAGATTGGAGAGGCTGAATGGTATCACAACACGAGAAATCTTGTAAGTCATGTTCATGAGTTTGTACTTAATTTTGAGTGAGGGTGAAGATTTTCAGCATAAGTTTATATTTTAAATCATCTCTTTTCTCTTCCGGCTGTAGAGAATGGATTGGTAGAGAACAAGAGTAAAAACCTGAAGTCCAATTTGGAAATAGGCCTAGAACACAATTGTGGAGGCTTGGACAAAAGTGATTCCATCAAAAATGGAAATGAATGGTCAGGTTAGAAAAACATCTTGAGGCAGAAAAAATAGGACTTGCAGATAGATTTTCTGAAGAAAGGCATCAAGGAAATATCTTAGGTTTCTAACTTGAGAAACTTTTCAAGCTTTGCGCAGTGGCAGTATCGTAGCCAATGAGGTTTATCCGAGGTGCGATTATTGCTAATTGAAAACTTTTCCCTAACTTGAGAAACTTTTTGCATGCTATCATTTGCTAAGAGTAAAAAAACTCAAGGCAAGGCAAACAAGTCTGTTTGTTTATATAAGTGGGTTTGTGTGTATATTATTTGTGTATTTTTGTGTGTATATATGTATATTTGTGTGTGTATATATATAGAAAGATTATAGTTATATTTAAGTTGTCCATGAAATATCTTTCAAGTAAATATGTTCAATAAGAAGCATGATGTAATTGTCTCAATTTTCTAAATTTTAAAAATTTTTTTATTTCTAAGATTTCATTTTTTTAATTTAATTTTAATTCTTTTTTCAGTGTAACAGAATTCATTGTTTATGCACCACACCCAGTGAATTGTCTTAAATTTTTGATGAGTTATGGCCTAAAGATTTAACTTTGGAAGTCCTTAGCATGCAGACTGATTTTGAAGGCAAGGGAGCAGAAACTATCTTTTGGAGAATTTTTTTTATGTAAAAAGGGAAATAGAAACTAAGACAAAACCTATTGTATACACACATGGTTAGACATAAAATGACTCAGAAAATTTATAATGAAAGTTCTTGTAGGAAGCTACTGGAGGATATTCTCTACCAAAAGCAGAGCAAAGCAAAGCAAAACAAAACAAAACAAAGAATATGACCTAAAGGGAAAAGAAAAGAAAAGAGAAAGGCACATGTATAATTTTAAACACTGTAGTAGGCACATTAAAAAAAGTAAAATAAACTGGTGAAGTTAATTTTAATGCTAATCTTACTAATTCTATATAGTAAAAATATAATTTTAAAATATAAGCAATAGAAAACAATGATTACTATTTTACCTTTTTTTTTAAAATTTGGTAAAAGGTCTTTGAAATCTGTTGTATATTTTACACTTCTGTACATTTAAATTCATACTAGCCACATTTCGAGTGTTCTGTAACCACATGTGGATCCTGGTTACAGCACTGGGTATCAGGGCCTTGAATACTTCCTAAGAGTGATCTTAGGTAGAGAGAAACATGGGATAAAGAAAAAAGAGGTCATCTAAAAAGATTGTATCTTGGGGCACCTGGGTGCTCAGTTGTTAAGCGTCTGCCTTCGGCTCAGGTTATGAGCCCAGGGTCCTGGGATCCAACCCCACATTGGGCTCTCTACTCAGCCAGAAGCCTGCTTCTCCCTCTCCCACTTCCCCTGCCTGCATTCCCTCTCTTGCTGTCTCTCTTTCTGTCAAATAAAGAAATAATATCTTTAAAAAATAAAAAAAAAATTAGGGGTGCCTGGGTGGCTCAGTGGGTTAAGCCTCTGCCTTCAGCTCAGGACATTATCCCAGGGTCCTGGGATTGAGCCCCGCATCAGGCTCTCTGCTCAGCAGGGAGCCTTCTTCTCCCTCCCCCTCTATCTACCTTTCTGCCTACTTGTGATCTCTCTCTCTCTCTGTCTGTTAAATAAATAAAATCTTAAAAAAAATAAAAATAAAATGAAAAATAAAAACATAAAAAGATTATGTCTTTCAAGAAGAAAAGATACCTATGGTACTTAGATCTAGGACATAAGAGGAAGTTAATCTTTGGAAGATTGGCACTTCCTCAAATGTAACAGAAAGTTTTGTTTAAAAAGGATGCAGATGCTGATAGAATTTTTCCCCCCATGGGAATGCTAGAGTGTAATTTACAAGAATTCTATTGTCTTCCTGAAATATGTGCAAAGTCATTAACCAAGTGGGATGATCATTTGGTAACCTGTTCAGAGAACATTCTAGAATGTTGCCTACTGTGACTTCATGAAGTGAATCAGCGCTTAATACATGGTACCAGATTAATGGCACAAGTTAACCCTGTCAGAATCCCTCTGTGTAGCCCTCCACCTGAAATGTTGAGTAGATGGCTAAGTATGCATGTAACCTCCTCCTCCCTCCTTTTTCTTCTGCTTCTGGCAAACTTAACTGCTATTCATTGTTCTTAGAATTCAGCAGCTGTCTTGTCACAATCCAGTGGGGCATTGCTTCAGTTTGAATTGAACAAAATGTCTTATTCTGTCATTGGTAATTTTTTTTTGGTGGGGGGGGTGGGGGATGTTTAAACAATGCAATGTATGCTTCAGAGTCAAGGTAGCCATGTTCTTATCAGATCACATTATAGGCATGAACTAAAAATTCATAGAGAACAACTAACACTGTGCTGCATGATTTAACAGTTTCTCTCTCAGCCTTGACCTCCACATCCCCAGCCCTGCCTCCATGTATTTAAACTCTCTGACTAGAGCAGGAAAACAGGAAATCTGGGGCTGGCAGGAAGGTCATATGGAGCAAGAGCAGGATGGATGGCTGCCCTGTTGTGCTGAGAAAGTAAGAAGATAGGAGTTGAGAAGTCAGACTGTGTAAAAGTTTCTTCTTTGTACTGTGGGGAGAAGGAGGAGGAGGAAAAGGAGGATAGTGCGATGGAACTTCTCTGTTTCCAAGAATGCCAAGGCTTTTAAATACAGGTCACTCCAAATCAATCCACACTGCACTCCCCCAAAATAAAGAAAACACTAAAACAGCTCTTGATGTAATTTATTCTTTCAGATCTTGTGGCAGAGAGTTTTCTAAACCTTTAAGCTGTGAGTAGTTTTCTTCCTTTTTTTTTTTTTAAAGCTATATATCCCACTCACTTAACCCACACTTTCTATTTTTAGTTTTCTCTTTCTGATGAAACCTTGCAGATCATGAAGATAACATTCTTTGAGCAAGATTGGACTACGTGATTCTCAAGATTGCTTCCTGTTCAGCATTCTCTTTAGTTGTATTTTTTCCCCTCTGTATACTTCAGCGTTATCTCTTTCTTGTAAATACTGCACGGATTTCTGCTATCATTTCTAATGTACTAATCTTAGGTATGGAGAAGGATACTGAGACATTTTTTGTTACAAGTGTACTGAAAAGGGGAGGACAAGAGGGGGAAAAAAACAAAAGTAGGGGAGAGATTTTATATTAAGCATTTTAAAATGATGCTGGTTTATGCTTTTCTTCTCCATTCTGCACAGAATTTATATTTGCACTTAGACATGTTAGGTTTGTTTCTGAGAATAAGCCATTATTCAATTTGATTTCCCCTTGCTCTTCAGCCTTGCTCATGAGATAACTGATCACTAAGGCACCATTCAATTTCTACCCCACTGTGGGCCTTCCAGAGTACCTACCCCCTTTTTCATTTTCTGAACCCCAATTTCCCAAGGAATCCTAGAGCAGGACAGGAGGAAACTATGAATAAGAGTCTAGATACTCTAATCAGACAAGCCTCAATTTGAATTCTGGTTCTAATTCTCTGAGTTATGCCACTTAGATAAGCAACATAATGTCAGATTCATCATCTTTAAATAATAATTTCTCATAGTATTGCTACAAGGAGTAAACACCATGTTTGCAAATCAATGTGCATGTCGCCTCAATTTTAGCTAATGTAAGTAAATACTTAAACTACTCCATGAGTTGTAAGGGCCTACTTAGCCAGAGCGACTCCATCTTGGTTAAATAGCCATTTTGTTGTTATGCAGTAAACTTAGATTGACCCTGCGCTACCACCCCCCCCCCCCCCCCCCCCCCCCCCCCCCCCGCCGCCGAGGAACTTACTTAGAAACAAGTCTTGGAAACCAGTAAAATATGGCCAACCAGCCCCTGATAACAGAGCCCATATACCAAGACGTGTCAGGTCAGGGGAGATAACAGAGCCCAGAATGCAAGGATGAGTCAAGCCAGGTGGAGACATCCAATCAGTAAAGCACCTCCCTAACCACCAAAGAATGTGGGCCCTGCCTTTTGGGCGCCTTTTGGGTGCCTTTTTGGAGCCAGATCTGACCAGAGTGATAGGCTAGTTCAAATAGCTACTATAGGGTGAATTGTAATTCAGTTGGCCACCTGTGTTTGGCCAGGCTCAACCACATGGTCTTTGCTCTATAAAAGTTAGTCTGTGAGGCTGGGAGGGGTTGCCCTCTCTGTAAGAGGCAACCCCAACTGGTCAGTTTGATTCTTGGTGCTAGAGTGAAATAAAGCTTTGCTTGACCTTCGTTGTATCAGTCTCACTCCTTTGATCACGGACCCATCAGTAGTAATGACAGCAATAGCAAGAAATGAAGGAGGACTTAAAAAAATAAATCCATGCTAATAGTATTTGTCTAAAACAACAAAAAGTTTTGAACTCTATGGCATTATTTTTCTGGGTTTTGTTTGTTTGTTTGTTTTTGGGCCAAGTTGTTCTTTTATTTTGTTTGACATATTATGCACCACAATTAAGCATTTTGATTTTTTAACCAGTTAAAGCTTCGTTTTTCTTTATTTTCTAGATTTTAGAAGCATTTTCTCTATTTTCACAAGCCAAACACAGTTGACTGTTAATGTCTCCCTGAAAGACATTGGAAGATGGCTCCCAAAATTAATGTTGTAAGACAGGCTTACAAACTGCCAGGCTTTGAAGTGAAAATTAGTGTGTCATTCTTTCTGTAAAGAGCAGAGCACAGAACTGACTGCTGTGTTATGAGAATCTCTCAGGGCAAAATATATTTTTTAGGTGAGAGGACAAAAATTAAACAAATATTTTCTTCCCCACCTTACTTACCAAATTAGATCAACACACTTACACACACACACACACACACACACACACACACACACACACAATGGGTGGGGGCTGGTTTCAGCAGCAAATTCTTCACCATCCAAAGAAATCAATAGCTATAGGAATCATACAGTGATGGGTCTCAAAAATTCCACTTGAAAAAAATTGTATTGACTAACATAACTGGAGAGAGCCAGATGGAAAAAATCTGGGGACCATGTTACTATTTTTTAAGTACTTAAAGTAAGAAATGTTAATGCTGCTAAAAATTTGATGGCCACGTTAATTAAGAAGTTTCAGAAAGATGAGCTAACATTTTCAAATAGAGTCAAGTATTGGCTTTATTTTCAAGCTAAAATGCCAGTGTCATTAGGAGCCCTATGGAGCTCTATCCCAGCTGCTATCTTAGGGTCTAGAATGTTAGAGCTGTAGATTCCACAAAAATTATAAAGCACAACCTCTTCATTGTTTAAAGTGGTGGAGGACTTGGGGGTCCATATTGTTGGGGTCAGGCAGATTTAGATTGCTTTTTCTTTTTAATGAAATCATGAACAATTTTCTTACCCTCCTTGAGCCACGTAGCTATACATTGTGAGTAATAATCCCAATTCAAAGATCTAGAAGAATTGGAAGGGTTAAATTATACAATAGATTTAGAGCACACGATACATTGTTAAGGATGGTAATCAGAGATGGGTCTATGCTGAGATGAGGAAATAAAGACTGTCATCATGGAAATAGAATCTGTTCTTAGGATAGAGGTGGAGTCCTTTCTGGAGTAGGTTTCATACTGGAGAATGCCTTTCTGGGAATATACAGTCTTTCTTAGGGATAATTGGGCACCAGTAATTTCAAAGAATACATTTCCAGATCCTCAACTTTATATATGCCTTTTTATTTTAAGATTGATCTTCCCAAGAGAGTATCTGAGGGCAATTCACCTGTTTGCTCTCTGTTCTCCTGCTGGAAAACTATACATCTTAACAGATCATCACACAGAATTTAAAATCTTTTTTTTTCTAAAGATTTTATTTATTTATTTGACAGAGAGAGAGAGAGATCACAAGCAGGCAGGCAGAGAGAGAGGAGGAAGCAGGTTCCCTGCTGAGCAGAGAGCCCGATGTGGGGCTCGATCCCAGGACCCTGAGATCATGACCTGAGCTGAAGGCAGAGGCTTAGCCCTCTGAGTCGCCCAGGTGCCCCCAGAATTTAAAATCTTCTGGAGATATTCAAAATATTGTCATCCTTAAAGGACAAGAATAGACTTTTCTTGCTATTCCTGTCTTGTACATATTCCTGTTAATGACAGAGTATGATATTGGAAAGGATGATATTTGGCTTGAGTTGAAATGTCTTAAATTCTGATATATTCTAGGATAGGGTGTGATGCAATTTTCATTTAATGACCTTGACTCTTCCATCCCCAATCTATTTAAAAGAGCACATTGCTGCTAAAGGCAGGTCCTATGAGAGCAAAGCAAAGTGAACTTAAGTGAAGAACTGAATGTAATGGAGCCTTATTTCACCCAGACCAAAACTCACATCAAAACTTTGTGACTTTATCTTCTATCTATCATCTATCTATCTAGCATCCATTAATTTACTATTTCAATGAAAATCCAGTGTGATGTTGTGAGGTTGAGATATATATGAACACTTTGATTTAAATTTAAAAATAAAGTTAAACTTTTTGTAACAAATGGATGGTTCTAGTTGGGCTGCTTGTCTTGACATTGACTGTTTTATACATGTAAGTCCTGTATCACTCATTAGGTCAATAACACTCACATCTTTTTAAGAAGATAATCATCATCTTTTTAAGAAGATAATAATAAGGAAATTAACAACAAGCATTGTTTCATGGTAGCAATGAGTGGTATTCATCCATGAATTCATGAACTAAAGGGGAAAAAAAAATACCTAGATCTATCTATCTCATTAAGAGATGCTATTCTAATGAATTTTTGTATTTTATATTTAGTATTATTAAGTCTTATGATTTATTTATATTATTTTGATCAATAGTGAATTAGTGATAATTATTATAACTTGAGAAAAAAATTTTTATTCTTAGAGCTTTGTATTCAGGGGAATAAAACATTTAATTACATTTTACATGCATAATTGTGTTGCAGGGAAAGATAATAGGATAATCAATAAAATACTTTTAAACATAAAAATATATTAAAGGATGAAATTCTTTCGGGATATGGAACAGAAACATAAATTCATGGAGAAAAAAGAAACTAAAAAATTTAATATCACAAAGGAAATTCATGTTATCTTCTGTTTTTGTAATGATGACAGCTTTCAAATCATAGTATTCAGATTCCATTAGATACATTTAAGAGAATGATTTAACAATTTTATATTTAAATGTCAACATTTATAATGTATTTACTTTGTAACTCTGCATCGTAAGTATGAGCTTATAATGAAAATTTTAATGTCAACTTAAAAATACGTGAGAGAGTAAATTAGTTTTTCTAAAGTCTTAGTGGTACATGAGCAAAAGTGTTTGAAGACAACTGCTGTGAATTATTTACTGAGAATCCTAATGGGCCACAAAAGTTCTTTGCAAATTCCCTCTGTTTTCTTCTATGGGATTAAACATGGCTTATGCACCTGTTTCTTTCTTCATTTTACTTTTTTCTTTAGACTTGTATAGAAAAGTTTGTATTTTTTTCTAGCTGCAGCTATTTAAGATAACATCAACGAATGTTTTCATAATAAGAAAAAAATATTGGTAGTATTGTATATATGGTGAAATTATTAGAGTATCACTATAACCTGAGAAGATATGAGAACAGCTCATTAAGAGCAATCTCTATATTCCTCTATAATTCCCCTGATCAGGTACCTGTGTTTCTGCTAGTAAAAGAAATTATACTTTATGTCATGCCACAGAGCAGCTCCGTAGTAAAGTCCATAGGAAAAGAAAGTCTCTGGTTTGGTGTCTTGATAGGTCCTCTGTTTTGGTGAACCATGAAGTTAGGGCATCTTAATATTCATTGTCATCAATTCTTCCAAAATATGTTGGAGCCATTTAAGGCTCCTAGTTATGTCTAGGATTGTTTCTCTACATACACATTGTTACTGAACAACAGCATTGGAGAACCTCCTTAAAATCTCTTTTTGAAGCTTAGCAGAGTCTCTCTTCCCTGCCTGAACTGAACATTTTCCTGTTCTATATTCATTTTCATACCACCAGTAATTCTAAAACTTGATCAGACCCTAATTTTTCCCATAAGAATGCTTCATTTGTATCATTATCTAAAATTCTACTCTACCTCTTCATAGAACTATACTGTTTGTCTCTTCTTTGCTTCATATTTTTATAAAGGGTTGTACTTCACCCTCCTCCTAAAGAGGAAGCAATTCAGGAAAGAGATCATTTCAGATATTTAATTTTTTTAAAAATCTCATAATATTTAAGGCAGGAGACATTCAGTAAATCCCTGATGATGGATTGCTTGATCCAATTTGCCATATTCCTTCCCTGAACCTCCCTATAATTAATTACATCACTTCCTCTTTACCTGCTATCAGAAACTTCTTAAAAATGAATCATTTAAAATGAAATGACTATGGATTATAATTTATGTCTACTGTCCATTAATAGCCTGGTTTTCAGAAAGATACTTTAAATCCAAATAATGTAATTAGAGTTGCTTCAAATTGGAACTGGTATTACACAAAATCAAATCTAACTTCCTCATTTTATGGATGAATTAGAGGCTTTATGATTCATAGCCCAAGGTCACATAGCTAGTTAGCAAGGACTAGATTTAAAGACTAGAACTCAGGCTTCTGGCTTGTGATCAAGTGTTCTTGCTATAATAACATACTGTCTTTCATACTATAAACCAAAGCTGTTTTTTTTGGTGAGTGTGCTCTCAAATATATACTTTTGCAGTCACTCATATTCCCCCTGCTTCCTTTGGCTTCTCTGTTAGTAATTACAAACAGGTTATGGATTGGAATTTGAAAACCTCAGTGCATCACAATCAGTTTTAAGTAACACACATACAGGCAATTTCACTGTCATATCTTGGGAGTTCTGGTGGGTTTCCTTCCTCTTACTTCTTTTTCAGTTCCCTTTAATTTATGGAACATCTCCAAAGGTAAATTGAGACACTATCTTTTAATATAATATCTTTGTTATGAAATATAGAGCCATCTTTATTTTTTTAAGATTTTATTTATTTATTTCAGTGAGAGAGAGAGAGTGAGAGAACACAAGCAGGGCAATCAGCAGACGGAAAGGGAGAAGCAGGCTTCTAGCAATAGAGGGCTTGATTCCAGGATCCTGGGATCACAACCTGATCCAAAGGCAAACACTTAACTGGCTGAGCTACCCAGGCGCCCCTAGAATCATCTTTCTTAAGAAATACTCCACATTTTAGATCAAGAGACCATCTTCCAAACAAAGTGACAAATCCCATATTATCACAGTTTTGACAGTAGAACTGTTTGACAGCTAAAAAGCAGTGGGTTTTATTAATGTTGGTAATATGCAGAGTGAGAAAAAAAGAATAACAACCAATAGAACATTAATATATAAAAGATTGGGAGATAATTGTAATTAAAATAAGAATGTAAAATTTTAGACTAATATTGAAGAAGAACGTGGAGAAGCCAGGCATAGCCTTAGCTGTCAAGGGCAGTTCAAGAGGTAGAGGGAAACCATATACCTTCTACAAGACAAAAAGTAGGTATGGATTGGATGGTGACAGAACCAGAGAGTGTGATGAGACTGACTCTTACTGACAGCAGAGTAATTCTTCTGGTTTCATGTTAATCTCAAGGGTTGCCTTTTCTGAAGGTCAGGTGGTGGTGTCTTTCCCTCATACCCCTTCCCAGCACCCTCTGATGAGGTCAGGGAGTTCTGAGCTGTGTGCTGTTCAGAAAGGACTGGAGACAGAGGAATGGATACTCCCTCTGACTCTATTTTCCCAAATGAGTGTGTTCTTAAAAAAATTATAGTGTGCTATGTTAATACAATATTTAGTTGAATATAAAAAAGTACTTTATAGGAAGCAAATGAAAGACTGTGAAACATAATAGGAAGTTAATCAAAATGAGACACCTTTTTTTAATCTTTTTGCTCCCCATCAACGGATGACACGTTTCACACCTAGCCTTGCCTCTCATCCCACAAATGCTAGAACTTAGTGAAACTTCTAGGCTGGGATGAGAGGAAAGCCAAATTCTCTTCCAATTCGATGATTCCAATAGCAGTTTTTTATAACTTGTTCATGTTACCACCTGCCCAGATATCTGGCATTCCCTAGAGAAACTGGAAAGGCTGTTTTATTAGCAGTTTACAAGTCTTATTAGAGAAAATGACTTGAAACTCCAAAAAGAAAAATAAGAGGCAGAAAATATGGAAATGTTTACTCAAGCTTAGATTTGAACAAATAAACAGAAGAGCTTCAATCTAATAGGGAGAAAGAATCTTTCCTGAAAGTAGCCAAAATGAGTGGTTTAATATTGCAGAAAAAGAAAATTCACTTAGGTGGTTTTTCTTAAAGCAACTTCTTATTTATTTTTCACTTTTCTCAAGGGCCTCTTACTCAAGGCTCATCTCTGATGTCAACAATTTTGACCATAAAAAGAGGAAAAAAAAAAAAAGCTCAAAGAACAGTCTTTAGTTTGGGACATTATTTTTTCTTTTGAGAAAACTGGGACTTACAAAGAAGGGGAAAAATTTAAACTCAGGTACAAAGGCAAAGGTTTATAAAGAAAATACACATTCCATACACAGGGAACTAATTTAATAAGCAGTGTCTCCCTGCTAGCTTGCGATTAAACTAAATTGCCAGCCTAAACTTTTCTGTGCAGAATTTCAAATGTCAACACATTATATTGCGATTCCTCTTAATTTCTCACAAAGAAAATGCAAAATGAATTCATTATGCTGGAGTAAGTGGAAAAAATGATGAGTTTCTCCAGAAGAGTATGCAATGGGGAGAGATTGGGCAAGACGATTATATTGAGATATTTGAATAGCTGGCCATTAGCTAGAGCATCCCCATTACTCTGCTGATAATTATATCTCTTCTGCTATGACTTCCCAGTGGAATAATAGAATGTTCCCAGTGCAGGAGATAATGAAAAATACCATTCAGGTGGTACATATATGCCAGGAATAGAATGCAGTATTTCTTTCCTTCCTGGCTTTTGCTCTGCCTTAGCCCCCATCAGCCCCAACTGCCTGTACCTTGTCACTCTAATGGCGCACACCTACGCAATATATGTTAATATGTGTTTGGTTGTTCTATGCTGTGTACAGGGAAAATAAATGTATCTTGAAAATAGAGATGGCAATGGAATATCATTCTTCCAACATAATTATCTCCTGTGTTTAGAAAGCCCGGTGTTTTGCTGAGTACATTTTTGTTAGCTATTATGTAAATGACTTCAAAACCCACTATGGTGCAGAGTGAAGGCTTTGGATGGGATCTTATAAGGATAAAACTCTTTTTTTTTTTTTTCTTCGTAAGAAAAATAATGGTTGCGTGTTCTTCTAATTAGTCCATCATTTTGCAGACACTTTTCATTTTAGCAATCAAGTGAAATTAAACAAACAAAAAGGGAGAAAAAACAAGATCAAACAATAACACCCACTCATTTTCAATAACATTTTCCCTCCCCCTTTCTCCTGTTCTTCCCTCTCTCTCTCTCCCTCTCTCTCATTTGAACAATTCATAAAACCTTTCTTGTGTTATTGCCACCTTATCATTCTGTGGCATTTTTATTGCTGTTTATTTTCAGTTTGGGGAAATCTTGCTGGGTACTGTATGTCTTCACAAATTCATTAATTTTACAGAAAATTCAATTTGCATCTCCCTACCCTTCTTTGCTGTGCCGCTCTTCTTTTAAATTCTGGATCCTTGCTTGAGAATTTCATTTTCAAATTATGTACAAAAAGGAAAGTTTCACCCAAACAACTTATATTTGCATCCTGTAGAGGGCAGTGAAATGTTACAATGGTTTTACCCACATAAGGGTTAAATTCAGAATTGCTAATTTTTCTAAGTTTTGGTACTCACTGGAAATCAGGACAAAGAAATAGGTAAATAATCCAAGGATACCACCCCCCCCAATTAAAATTGTACTTATGTTTAGAATCAGAGATGTCTACTTCATTATATTAATGTTTTCTGGTTAAAATATTTGCCTAGGAATGTATTCAGAATGCATAAAGTTGTAATGTATATGGATGGACAAGGGGCTATAACTCAAACTATGAAAACAAAGTATGTGTGTTCATGGTGTCCTTGTTAGGATTCATACTCAATATTTGGTTGATATCAGCCATAGTCAAAGGACTGGTTCAAATAGTCAATGCTTAATGGTCTAACAAGAAATTAGGACCACTTTTAGCATGGAAGTTTTAATTTACAAATTCCAGTCATACACACAAAAAATTAAAATCACATCTCTTTACAGGTTGCATGTTTTATCACCAATGTTAAGTGAACAAACGGTGAACATTGTCCTTTAAAATTTAATAAATTATTTGTGCATTTTTAAGGAAATGTGTAGTTCTGAAGGGAATTCAAGATATTGTAGCCTATTGATCTCTAAACTAATCAACATTTGAATTTAGTATAACACAAAGTACATGACTGTGTATACATTTTTTAAAGACTTTATTTTTAAGTAATCTCTATACCTAGCATTGGGCTCAAACTCACAACCCTGAGATCAAGAGTCATCAGGTGCCCCACATGACTGTGTATATTATGCATGTATGTGTATATGCTTTGGTTACTAATTATGACTTGTAGTCCAAAAGTGGTGTATTCTAAATATCTTAATATTCATAAAGATCTTATTATGTGATAGACTTAAATTTTTTTAAATATTTAATTTTTTTTTTTTAGAAAATACTTTTTAAAAAAGATTTTATTTTTAAGTAATCTGTGTACCCAACATGGGGCTCGAACTTACAGCACTGACATCAAGAATCACACACTCCACTGCCTGAGCCAGCCAAGTGCCCCAAAATACTTTCGTAATCAGTACACAATGAAAAATGCCATGATACAAAATTATGGAGACAATAAAAAGATCAGTGGTTGCAAAGAGTGGAATGGGAAGAGGAGAGATAAATAGGCAGAGCACCGAGGGTTTTTAGGCAGTGAGAATACTCTATGACATTACAGTGGTGCATACGTGTCATTATACATCTGTCCAAACCCATAGTATGTACAACATCAAGAGTGAACCCTAATGTCAACTATATGATGTGTCATCTTAGTCTTGTCAACTATAAATAATGTACAACTTTGGTGAGGGATATTGATAATAGGAAAGCTATGTATGCATGGAGGAAAGGAGTATATGGGAAATTCTATACCTTCCTCTCAATTTTGCTGTTGACCTAAAACTGCTTTAAAAAAATAAAATCCTTTAAAAAAAAAAAAAAAAGAAAGAAAGAAAAAAGAAAGAAAGAAAGAGAAAGAAAGAAAGAAAAAAATGTCATGGTATATCTATATGCTTTCCCAAGTCTTAAATATTAGTGATGAAATCAGTATCATTAATGAGTGAAATCTATATACCACATTCTGGTATATATTTGGAAACAACCCCTAAATTTAATAATAATATGACAACACACTTCTATTTAGCTTTCTTCTGGACAAGACTACTTAAGTTCTCTCCTGTTTGTAGTCTCCTTTCTCTTTCCCAATCACTTTTCATTACATTCCAATTATTTCCTTTGCTCCTTGAGATGTCAAAAGCCCTATGATCAAGGTCTTGACTATTTGCACCTGAATTCTCCAGTTTCCTCACTATGTGTATGTTTTGTTTGTTGTTGTTGTTTTAACTGTTCACACTGATTCCATTCTAAACTCTCACCTCCTAAGCCTCCTGTTGCTTTTCCAAAATTTGAATTTACAAAGTTCAGCTAGTTCTGGCAAAGGGTGAATTTCCTCACAGCCAGAGATGTTATCTCTCCTGCTTAGGAGCAAGTACTCTCCCAGGAAGGTTTTTTTTTTCTTCTAATCTCAGGTGCTTATATGAACTTCCTAATTTTATTAGTTTAGGATAATCTAATACTGGTTTTCTTAACCACTTGTCATTCTGTTTTAAGTTAATTTCTTTTTCTAAACTTTTGAACCAGAATTTTATGTTGATCTACAACTAGTTACGTTGTTGCCCCTCTACTTTCAGTTGTAACTGTGGCAGCTTGAATTCATGCTGTGCTCTAAATGTTTACACTCGAGATGTTCTTTGCTTTGAGGTTTGTCCCATGATGTGGGAGCCTATTTGTTCTGTGCGCTAGTGCAGCCTGGAAGTGAAAGGGTATTTCTTCTAGGGTAACCTTTAAGCAGTGAATATATAAAAGTTCTTAACCTTCCATCAGGGTACCAAAGTTTGGGAGACATTTTATATGCTTTACAGGTTGTCCCATCCCTTGTAGGAGTCTCAGAGACTCACACTTACATTGGCTTTCCCACTTTTCCTGATTAACAGTCCCTGTCCTTTGCTCCTATTCCCTTGGTCATCTCCTAAATAAACTACTTGCACAAAAGTCCTTCACGAAAAGTGAGATACTCTTATTAAAATAGAAGAATCATAGTACATGACAATAATATGGAATGGGTGACAAGTTTATATGACTTTCTATAATAATCAGATTCATAAAAATTTAAATTATTGGCTGGTTGTTTGAGGTACACAACATAGCATTTGATATCCTCATTTTATAAATGAATCAATTTGTAAATCACCATTAATTGTCATAAAAACAGAATTATAAAATTCTGGCTTATTAAATATTGTTTTTACTAAGTGTATAGTGACAAAAGTTATTAATATCATTCTGTATGACAGCAGAAAAAAAGATAAAGTATTTCATAACTTAGACTTTGAAAGAAACAGAGACCTGTCAAATCTCAATTGAAAACAATGTTAAAAACTTTTAAATTTTATCTTCTAATTATTAAAGGAATCTTAATATTTTATAAAAAAAACTCCTGTAGAAAAATTAGCATTTATTAACTTATGTAAATTTTTCTGATATGTAGATATCAATTTAGTATTTCTAAATATCTTTGGTATAGAAATACTCAGAATGAATTGTCCCTTTGTAGGAGAGGATATCAAATAAAATGACTGCCACATAGTTTGAGTGGGGAAAAAAAGTGTTGTTATCTTTAGATAGTACCTATGTTTTCTGTATTATTGATTCTTTTTCTTAATCTACTTTTCCAGCCTTACTGAGATACATAAATAAATAAAATTTATTTATTTATAAATTGATAAATAAAAACTACATATATTTATGGTATTCCTAAATAAACAAATGAAATCTGAGATAGGTGGGTTAGTGTGACTTGATATTTATCTGTGAAATTCCATTCATAGAATTACTTTGGGTACTTGCTAAACTGCTAGTTACGATAAATTCAAGAAACACTTACAGTAACTATGATACATCATTAATAAGTGATTAAGCTGATTCCCTCAGTTTATTCATCTGTAAAATGAAAGATAATTATTGGAAGAGAGTTTTGATTAAGTAAAACAACCAATATCCATTACAGGTTTCTTATCTTTGGCACTTGAAATTGTCATAATGCATAAAATTAACTGAAGAGTACAACTACAATGGAACAAATAGAAATCCAACAGCAAGATGATAAAATCCTATCAATGATTACATTAAAACAATTAGGCTAAACATAAAAATGAAAGACAAATTTTCTGTCTGGATAAAAAACTAACTCTAAAATGTATGTTACTTTTAAGAGATATATTTTAAATTTGAAAATACAGTGAGCTTAAAAGTAATGGTATGAGTACATACCATGAAAATCACAATCATAAGAAAATGAGAAATCTCCATTAATAAATAATAAAGTCATCTTTGAAACAAGAAAAATGACCAATAATAAAGATGTATAACCATAAATGCATCAATTAGTCAAAGTACCATAATAATCCTTAATGTTATACATCTAATAAAAGAATTTCAAATTAAATGAATCAAAAAAAATTGAAAGGAGAAATGCAGAATACACGACTATACTTGGAGATTTAAACACTCACCTCTTGGTAATTGATAGAAAAAGAGACAAGATGAGTAAGAATATGGAAGACTTGACAGCACTACTAAACAACTTGACCTACCTAAATGGACATTTATAGAGACTACAGCCAAAAAAAAAAAAAAAAAAGGCCAAAAGCAGAGTTTCAAATATACATGGAGTATTCTATAAGATAGACTATATTCTTGGTCAAAAGGACAGATAGAAAAAAGCTAGAAAATATAAATTCCATTCTAACCAAAAAGTAATTATGTTAGAAACATTTTTTAATGTGTAGAGTATCTCTAAAGTTTGAAAATTATAGAAATTCTAAATCAAAGAAGAAATGCAAAAATAAATTAGAAGATATTTTGAAAAATTATAATAAAATGAATGAAAACAAAATACCAGTTAGTATGGTGCAGTTAAAATAATGTTTAGAGTAACATTTTTATACCCAAATATTTATATTGGAAAAGAATAAGGAGTTGAATCAATGATATAAGCTTGTATATCAAGAGGCTAGAAAAACAAGAGCAAATTAAATCCAGAAAAGTAGAATACAAAAACTAATTAGGAAAAAGCAGAAATCAATGATGTAGAAAACAAACAAAGCGCAGCAGAGAAATGAATAAAATTATACTGCCTATTGAGATTGGTTGGAAAACAAAGAGAGAAAACATAAATGAACAATAGTAAGAATGAAAGAGTTGATACTTGTTATAGATTCCACAGATACTACAATTATAATAATGGAATTTCTGGTTAATTTTATGCCAATAAATTCCACAGATTGGAATTGCTTTGGAAAAAATGGTTTAGAAAGAAACAAAGTACCAAAAAGACTCAAGGAAAAATTTAAAAAAAAAAAATCTAAATAGCCCATGTATATTAAAGATAATGAATTCATAATTTTAAAAAATTCTGTAAAGAAAAACCAGGTTTTCAATGACTTGTCTTTTGAAATTTAATGTGTACTAAGGAGGCAATAATATGAATTTCATACCAAGTCTTTCAGAAAAAACAGAGGAGGAGGAACTACTTTCTTACTCATTTTTTGAAGTCAGCACAACCTGGAAAATATAACTAGACAAAAACATTACAGGACGAATACAGACCAAAAATAATATATAAGCATATGTTTTTCAAGTATTAGAAAATGGAATAACATATAAAGAGATAACTCATGAGTAGGTGAAATTTGTCAGAGGAATGCAAGGTTGGTTTAACACTTAAAAACATTCAATGTAATTTAATACCTTAAAAAATAAATGATTAAATTTATATGATCATCTCAATATATGCAGAAAAAGTATCTGGCAAGATTTTCCACACATTATGATGAAAATTCTCAGCAAGCTAGGCATAAAAGGAAATTCAACAATCTAATCAAGAGCATTTACCAATAACTTACACTTAGCATCATACTTAATGGTAGAAATTTGTATACATTGTCCCTGATATTTGGAAAAAAGCAAGGATGCCCCCTTCATACCTCTATTTGACATTACAGTGAAGGTCTTACTCAGTAAAATAAGTGGGGGGGGGGGATTTAAAAGAAGTAAAATTACTTTAAATAGTGACAATTATTATTTTGGTTAGAAATATCAAGGATTCTACTCATCTAGCAAAATATTCAGAAAGGTGAATATACAAAAATCAACTGTATTTCTGTATTTTAGAAGCAAAAACTGGGAAATGGTTTTTTTTTTTAACTCTATAAACACTTGAAAAACTTAGAACTTGCAAAATACATGTAAACCTATCTAATAAAAACTATAAGTTATTGACAAAAGGAAGTAAATTATACCTTAAAAAATAGAGAGTTAAATCCTATCCTTGTTTGGGAGACTTACTTCTATAATATTGGTTCTTACCAAATTCATCATAGATTTTATGAAATTCTAATCAAAATCCCAGCACACTTTTTGTAGAGATTAACAAGTAGATCCTAAACATATATGGAAATGTGAAGAAATGGAAAGAGTAAGTACAATCTTTAAAAAAAAACACAAGACAAATATGATGGATTTACATTACTTGATGTAATTAGAAGATAACAGTAATCAGGAGAGTGTGGTGTTTGCTAGATAAAAAAATAAATCAATGGAATAAAATAACACAGAAATTGATCTATTTGAAGACATTCAAATGATTTTTGACAAGGATGTCATTGAAATCCTATGGAGAGGAGGAAAAGCAGTCCTGTGGTAATTAAAATAGAAGGAATATTAGTGACTACAATTACATGAATATATTCTCAATGATGTTAGTCAGAAAGGAAAAAAAAATGTAATTAAATATACCCACTAGAATGACTAAAATTAAAGTGGTTCTCAATAGCAAGAGTTAGTGAAGATGTGAAGCAGTTGGAACTTTCAACTCTGGTTGATAGGAAAGTAAATGGTGTAATAACTTTGTGAATTAGTCAAGTATTTTCTCATGAAGTTCAATACACATTAAACTTATGATCCAACAATTTTTTTCATAGTCAGTTACCCAAGAGAGATAAAAACATATGTATACACATGAACACACACATGTGCACACACACAAGAATGTACAAAGCAGCCTTGTTCATAAACAGCTCCAAATTGAAAAACCACAAATATTCATTGACCATAGAATTGCTGAATAAATTACAGTATAATCATATAATGGAACATTATTCTGCAATACAAGGAAACAAACTACTGGTACGTCCAACAAAATGAATGAATTTCAAGTTACTGAGCTAAAGGAAAAAAGGGGTAACTTTATAGTCAAGAAAGCTAACAAACATCTTCTGAAACAAGTCATCAAGTTGACATCATGATAGAGTCCTTTCATAGTTTGCACCCTTGATGTGCTGTAACAGAAATGGCACTTTACCTCTGTGGTCTTCCTTCCTAAAACTTAAAATTCTAGTCTATGTGTGAGAAGAACATCAACAAATTTCAATTTAGGAATGATCTACAAACTATCTTACCACTAGTCTTAAAAAATGTCAAGGCCACCAAAAACAAGGAAAGTCATAACCAGAAGCCTAAGAAGACATGATGACTAAATTAATGTGGTATCTTGGGTTAGACATTAAGTAAAAATTAAGCAAATCTGAATAAAGAAAGGTGTTTACTCAATACTAACATATCAGTATTGGTTATTTAATTGTAACAGATTTACCATACTAATGTGAAATGTTAGTAATAGATGAAACTGGGTGTTGGATATATGAGAATTCTTTTGTATTCTCCTAATAATTTTTCTTTAAATCTAGTACTGATTTTTAAAAAGTCACTAAAAAAAATTATGATAAATGAAAAAGCCAGAAACCTGAATGTACATACTCTATGATTTAATTTATATTACATTGTAGAACTGACGCAACACCAATCTATGGTGAAAGAAAGAATCAGAGTAGTGGCTGCCTCCTGGGAAGAGAAGTGTAGATTAACTTTCTAGCCAAGAGAATTTTCTGCCCTTGATATGGGTCAGGATGATATGTGATCATTTCTTAAAACTCACTGAATTATGCACTTCAAATCTGTGCATTTAATGATATCTAAAATACACTTCATTTTTTAATGAAAAGTAAGCAGTTACTGAGAGGCAATAATGAGGTATTCAAAACTTATCTCTATTCTGCCCTCTTGTTTCTGATTTAGTTGTCCATCTGAAATGAGAATGGGTGCTCTTTACAGCTTTTTGCCTTGTGAGATCTTTGTACAAAAGCCACTTAGTAAGTACAAAGGCTCATTGTGACTGTGTAGCATGACTCACTGCCAAGTGAACTTTTAAATAGGGAACTTCACTCCAAAATCTTACCTCCCTTTGTTTCTTGATCTGAATACATGCCAACATTCTCCCCTTCCTTGTCCTATTTAAAATTCTCAAAAAAGAATGAACTCTTTCTGTAGTCAGGATAAAATGTTCTCCTTGTTATTCTAAAAATCATACTATTTACCCAAGTTTTATTTATGATTACTTGTCACTCTCTTTGTTAGTCTCTTCATTACTCAAGTGTTTTTACAGTTGTTCACATTTTTGTTCATATGAAACAACTGTTGTAGTGACCTCTAAAGCTCTTACCTTTACATAAATTCTACAGATGAAACTTCCCATCATCTATTTTTTATTTTCTTTGGAATTTTGAGTCCTTAATAGTAGGACTTTTTTTTTTTTTTAAATGAAAGGAGATAGGAGGGGAAAACAAAGAAGGAATGAGAGGAATGAAGGAATGAAGATAGGACTTTGAAAGGTAAAGAGAAAATATGTCTCATCTAGGTTCTCCTAAACAGACTAATAGAGCCACTAGTAAGCTATGTGCATAATGATATTCCTTAACTTACCCATGTATGCTGTTTCCCTTTGAGATTTTGTTCCCCTGAATTGAATGCTATGTAAAAATGGTAAGGACATGCTAATATAGGCTTATAATAAGGAAAATACGGTGTAGAATTTGAGAGTGGCATCTTTTAGAATTTCAATAAACTCATGATTTTTTACATATTATGATCTATACCTATCTTATTTTATAATTGTGTGTTTTAATGTAATATAAAAACTTTTGAGACTCAAAGCATCCATTGCAAGTTATAAATATACACCACAGGAGTCTGAACAGAGGTAACTCATATAGGGGTTTTAGTTTTTATAATATTCAGATTAAGATGTTTATTGTACAATACAAACATGGGATAGTAATTCACTTAGAGTTCATGTACAGCAACTATAATTAAAAATATTATGAAATAATGGCTTCTCTTTACAGATTCCAAATGTATATATAGCTATTTAAATAACAAAATATCACTAAGAACTTCAAATATAAATTTCTGGAGGAGAGCAAAGTGCCATTTAATAAAGTTTCTGTTAATAGAATGTCCAGCAACTGAGAATTTGCTGCATTTATTTTCTTACCAAGCATATAATGAGTGTTCAAGATATTCATGGAACTGTGCTAAATATTGTTAGCTATAGGAGAGGGACAGAACTGTTAGCCATGTGGAGATGGCCACACAACAAAAGGGACTGAGTCCAAGAGGTAAAATAATTTCAGGAAAACAGCAATTATCAGGAACAAAAGAATCATCTTCAGTATGAATTCAGTGAATGGTGATCATGGGCAATGAATAAGCATAGAACTACAAAGTGCCCTGTCCAAGGAAACATGGTACAGCAAATCTTCCAAGTATGAGTTTGTCATGCAGGCAATGAATCAACGCAAATTCATCCAAGGAAATTCCATCTGCCACAAAGTGAAGAACTGAAACATAGGTTGGTTTCATAAATGGACTGACAAGACTGATTCTGGTCAGTAGCCTCCAGCTAGTTATTGAAATGAAGATAAGGAAACTATTCAGCCAATTATGGATGTCAAATTGTTTGGAAAAGGATAGAAAAGCCCAAGTATTGAAGAGACCAAAAAGAATAGCACTCAGTAGATGCCCTCGCTTCCTCTATGAGATAGAATAAAATTTGAATAAATTAATCCCTAAGATAATTGCCTTCACACCATTTCTAATATTTATCACCATATAAACATAACATATCAGATGTTTTTGCCAAATGTATCTTAATGGTTGCAGGCAGTAATGCTACATCCTGAATGCATTTGAATGACCATGGAAAACTTTGCAAGGTGTGATAAAGCACAGGCTAATAAAGAAGGTATAGAGTAAAGTAAAAAAAAAAAAAATTCAGATACTTTCCTTTTAGAGCATTACAGATAAATATTCACCACAGTACATGAATGTAATATATGGTATGTGCCTGAAAGGTAAGGAGATCACAAGTAGTAAGGAGAGAGAGAAAGAAAGAAAGAAAGAAAGGAAGGAAGGAAGAAAGAAAAAAAGAAAGGAAAAGAAAAGAGGGAGGGAGGGAGGGAAGGAAGGAAGGAAGGAAGGAAAAGAAAAAAAAGAAAACAAAACCTGCCAGATGTACTGGAAAGTGACAGGGGAAAAGTCAATAAATAGGCCTAATCCTAAAATCCAAGAATTTAAAAATAAGAGTGGGAAAGGGCAGGAAGAAGGTATTTCTGACAAAAGAAATAGCATAGCAGAGGCTTATACTCCAAAATAAGTCTATTCTAAATGTGAACTCTTGGGTGGTCTGAGAGTATACCTCACTGATCTGCAGAGAAGGTTTCTACTGGAAAACAGGGAAAGAAAGTAATATGATCCAGGCATTCTTTTAAGCCCATTTTCTATAAAAGACAAAGAGTTTAAGTGATTTGCCCAAGGTGATGTAGCTAGTAAGAGTTCAAAGTTTACCACAAACTGGCTCAAAAATTCATCCCCTAACCACTGTGTTATACCAAAACTTCATATTGATTAGGTGAAGATTCAAGTTTACAATCTATCTTTAACAAGTTGTCCAGACCAATAGGAATATGGTAGAAGTTATTTGTGACCCAATAAGTAAATATTCTTTCAGGGAGAAGCCTTTCTTATCCTAACAGCCTGGCTAGTGTACTTTGATAAGGATCAAGCAACGGTGAATCCTCTGAAAGGTCAAAAAGGTAAAATTAACTCATCCCCTGACCTCAAGAACAGCAATCCATCTCAAAAGTGCACATGAGCCTTGTTCAAAGACTAACCTGAAAGATGGCATATGTCGTCTTTGTTTCATTAGCTATTCCCAACTTGTAGTCGTAAGGATGAGAATGACTAATAGGGATCTTTCCTTCAAATAGTCTCAACTTATATTTTAGAGGGAAAATTTTAAACACGGAAGAAAATAAACAAAATTCTATTATTTTTGTCACATTGATTTAGCTCCAAAACCTGTGGCATTAACACTCATAAAAGCATCTAATTTATCCCATAAATTGTAGAATGTGATTTGTCATGCAGGGAATTCACATGCAAAGAAGAGGTGTCAGATTGACTCAAGCTGCCTGGGAGAACCTTTAAGTATAATTTCTTCCAGGTTTCTATTGGGGTATTTAACCTGCTTTGGGAAAATGCCACTCATACTTATTACTTCAGTCTTGCCAAAGAGGTTTCTGTTAATGCCCCAGCAGGGATTGCACCATGAGCCCCATTTTTCAAGGGCTTTCTAACTCAGTCATAAAAATTGGATCTGGGTGCAAACTTGTCCCAATTGTGGTGCATTTTCTAGCTTGTTTGTTATAACCAGATGTATTTAAATTTTGTTCAGCTGCTTTTGAAGGTGGAAGGAAAATGACATTTTCTGCTTTTCAGATGAATTTTGGCAATGCTGGGAATCTGAAGGGAGTCTGATTGTAAAATTAAACATGAACTTTTAGATTCCATTAGGTCCATACTTTTGATCTGGGGCCATTGCCTATGGGCATTTCTATTAACAAGCAAACAGAAAATAAAACCCAGTGGAAATCATCCAGTTAAAAAGGGCCTGATAATTCAGTTCCATGCCAGGCCTTATGCTAATATTTAGCTAATTGTGGAATGTCTTGACCTCTGTAGATGATGCATTCTGACTCTGTGGAACATCAGATTGGGAGTTTGGGCCCCGATACAATTTTGGTTAGAAACTGAGAGGCAGGCATAATGAGAAAGAGGACTTTTGATTACAAAAGAAATATACAGGAGGAATAAAAACAAATTACTTTCAACCAATAGATATGTTTGAGAGCCTACTATGCATTAAAAAAGCTGACTAGAGTGGGTATCAATATTTTGCTAGATGTAAATAATATAAATAATGAATGCAAACATGAAAAAGGTGGCTAGAAACCAGAATGTGTCAGTGAGTGCTGCAGACAAGTGTCTAAGAACAGAAGGACTCACTTTTACTGTGGAAAAGATGGCATGGGGCGGGGAGGTTCTCTGACATTCTTTGAGCAGCAAGGGGAACTTGAACTAGACTTTGGAGGATTTGGCAAGGAAAGGAAGGAGAACTGCATGAGGAGAGATACAGTGTGAGAATGAACTAATCATTTTTGAGGATCATATTGGCAAGACCATAAGGACTAGACTGCAGAGAGTCTTATAGGGCAGAATAAAGCTTATTTCTTTATTTTTAATAGGACTTACTAAATAAATGAAGGGTTTTTTGGGGAAAGAAAGTTTATGTAAAATGATGTTTTATAAGACTAATGGTTTTTGTAAGTAGAAAGAATGGAATTTAAGCCTGGAAAAAGGGAGGCAGAAAAGTACATCAGTTAATAAGGATCTAAACTTTTGTGGTTATCTGAAAAGAAAAGAAGAAAATAATACCTTGAACTCAATGCCTTATTTTATTTGAGGAATGGGAGGAAGGATATAAAGAGGTGAGAAGGAAGATACAGAAACATAGAGGAGCATGGTGCCCTAAAGGCACTGGCTCCAAGCTGAGGTTTTCTCTCCTGAACCTCAGGCGGGAAGTCTTTCCTGCAAGGCAACCTCAGTGTAGACATATATGTTAGGGGCAGAGTATACCTCCTCATTCTTGCTGTGTTTTTGGAGAATATGAAAATTGGAAGATTACCGCCTAAGGAATTAGGTAATTTATGGTGTGGTTGAGTTTGCTGTTTAATTTCCACTCTCTTTTTCCTTACTATTGAATGTGCCCAGGTTAAGAAAATACAAGCAGTAAAAACAATATCAACATGAACAACCCATTTTCTTAAGTTCCATTGTTAACCATAGGCCAGTGAGATTATTTTTCCAGCCTTATTGAGGTATAATTGACAAATAAAATTGTATATATTTAAGATGTACAGTGTGGTAGTTCAATATATGAATACATTATTGAAATGATTACCACAATCAAGTTCATTAACACATCCAGTAAGATTTAAATAGGGACCATTAGGTAAAATTTAAAGGAAAGCCATTTAAAAGGAGTTGACTTCCTTGAAAGCAAGTGATCATTTCCTCACACCTGCCTCCTCATAGTTGTCTAGAACAGAGATATGGTGGCTGAAGATACAGAAGCAACATTATGCCAATAAAGAGAATTAGAAATGGAAGTCATCCATAAGGATGGCAAAGCAGAAGGGTAGAAGGAGCCTCTATAACTCAAAACCCACCATAAGAGTACTGTACTGCCTACCTCTGGACCTTATGTAATAGTCTCATTTTCTTTGGGGAAAAGAAATCACTTCTGTGATTTTTGGATTATTACCAGCTTCTCAGTGCATTCCTAATGGATTCACATTCATTAAGTATAGAAGTCTTGAAGATGTATAACTTTTCTTGGTTAGATTTGTTATGATTAAGAACTGCTTAGGAGGAGTGGAGGACCTTAAGCTCACTGTGTCCCATGGATAAAACTAGATAACAGCCACATCAGTGCAAATAACCCAAAAACTGACCCTAAGGACTGACAGAACAAACTCTCCACAGCTAAATGTAGAAAAGAGACCATACTGAAGGGGTAGGAAGGGTGGAGAAGTAGTCAGGAACTAAACAAACTCTGGGACTGTCCAAGGGACAGAGAGATACCGTAGGTATGGAGAAGGGAGAGAAACAGTCTCTCCTACGATGGAGTCCACATAGGGAAGATGAATCCCCATAGCATTTGGCTTTGAAAACCAGGGGGGCTGAATTTTGTGAGTTCTCACAATTAGTGGGGCTTAAAAGCTGGAAATTTAAAAATCAACAGTATCCTGGAAAAGCTGGGAGGGGAAGGAAACGGAGTCCCTTCCCTGAAACCAACAGCACAATAAATAGCCCTGTGGAGATACAGCATAGTAGCAGCAGTACTTTCATGTAGGAGGGTGGTTTACTAATCTCAGATCATGCGCATTAGGGGAAGGGATTATTGGGAGATTTCTCCAAGGAACAAAGGAGTTGGTTGGGTGCCATTTCCAATCCCAACTCTCAGCCTAAACACACAGACACTTGTGGGAACCAGAGCTTTGCCATTACCCACTACCTAACTTTCTAACAGCATCCCTTGCCCATGCATTCTCTTGTGGACATGCCCTATTCAGCCAGGCCTCAGCTCCAGGTCCCCTCTCACTGCAGACCCATGCAAACATTACTAACATCTGATGTATCATCCCTGCATAAGTCTCTGGATCTACCCAAACTGGTCTGCTTAGGTCCATCTGATGTATCATCCCTGCATAAGTCTCTGGATCTACCCAAACTGGTCTGCTTAGGTCCCCAGTAGTTGCAGGTCCCATCCTGCCAGTTTGGACTTCACTGGCACCATGTGCCCCACACCTGTGATCTGCACTTTGGTGTTACTGCATTTGTGGTACATGCCTTGTCTGACTCAACTCAAGCTCAAAGTGCCCCAGACTGGCCCATGAACAACATAGGGAACAAACCCTGCCTATAACAGACAAATAAAGCCATTGCAGGTAATTGGATTAATGGCAAAAGCTACTCAGTCATAATATCAGGGCACATGTAATACACACAGGAGGTGCTCCTGAAGTGCCTGGTTCTGGTGAACAGGGGACATTTCACTGCAGCATACCACAGGAACTCTTCTTCATAAGGCCACTACTTTCAAAGGTAGGAGATGTGGCTGATTTTCCTAACACATAGAAACAGACACAGAGAGTTGGCCAAAATGAGAAGACAGAGGAATATATCCCAAATGAAAGAACAGAACAAAGCCACAGCAAGAGACCTAAACAAAATGGAGATAAGTAATATGTTTGATAGAGAATTTAAGGTAATGGTCTTAAAGATACCCACAGGACTTAGGAAAAGAATGGAGGACTTACCTCAGTGAAAGCCTTAACAAGGAGAGAGAAAACATAAAAAGGACCTATCAGAGATGAAAAACTCAATAAATGAAATTTAAAATTGACAAGATAGAATAAATAGTAGACTAGAGGAAGCAGAAGAATGGATCAGTAACCTGGAGGACAGAGTAATTGAAAATAATCAAGCTGAACAGGAAAGAAAAAAAAATAGTAATAGAACATGAAAATAAATTTAAGGAATTCAGTGACACCATCAAGTATAATAACAAGTGTAATAACAGCCACATTACAGGGATCTCAGAAAGAGATGAGAGGAAAAAAAGGGGGGGGGGCAGAAAATTTATTTGAGGAAATAATAGCTGAAAACTTCCTGAATCTGGGGAAGGAAACAGAATCCAGATCCAAGAGGCACAGAGAGCCCACAACAAAATAAACCTAAGGAGCTCCACTCCAAGATATGCCATAATGAAAATGGCAAAAAGTAGTGATAGAGAATTTTAAAAGCAGCAAGAGGGAAACAGTTACCTACAAGGGAAACCCCATAAGGCTAATAGCTGAATTTTCAGCAGAAACTTTGCAGGCCAGAAGAAAGGGGCATTATATACTTAAAGAGCTATTAAACAAACAAACAAACAAACCTACCACTAAGAATACTCTATCCAACCAGTCTCTCATTCAGAATAGAAGGAGAGATATAGAGTTTCCCAGACAAAAGTTAAAGGAATTCATGACCACTAAACAAGCCCTACAAGAAACATTAAAGGGGACTCCTTGAGGGAATGGAAAGACCATAAATAGGAGTCAGAAATGTAGGAACCATAAAAGCAGTGAAATTTAGTATATCTACAAAAATCAGTCAAGGGATTCATAAAATGAAAGGATATAAAGTTGACACTATATATTAAAATGTGGAGGGAGACAAGTTAAAAAAAGAGTTCAGACTTAAGGACCAACTTAACCACCATGTTATAGAGTACTATATGCATAAGACATTATATACAAACCTAATGGTAACCACAAATCAAAAACCAGTAATATATGCAAAAAAAAAAAAAAAAAAAAAAAGAAAAAAAGAAAGAAAGAAAGTAAGAAAAGAAAGGAGTCCAAGTATATCATTAAAGAAAGCCAGCAAATTGTGAGAGAAGGAAGCAAGGAAGGTCACAGAGAAGAAACTAAAGAAACAGCCATAAAAGAAGTAACAGATGACAATAGGTACACACCTATCAATAATTATTTTGAATGTAAATAAACTACACACTCCAATCAAAAGACAGGGTGGATAAAAAAAGGAAGATTTATGCTGCCTATCTTTATGCTGCCTATAAGAGACTTATTATAGATATAAAGAAAGACACATACAGATTGAAAAATGAAGGGATGGAAAAGCATTTATCATGCAAATGGAAGTGAAAAGAAAGCCAGGGTAGCAATACTTATATTGGACAAAATAGACTTTACAACAAAGTCTGTAAACAAGAAACAAAGAAGGACACCAAATAATAATAAAGGGAACAATTCAACAAGAAATTATAAAAATTGTAAATATCTATATACCTAACATGGGAACACCCAAATGTTTAAAACAGTTAATAACAAACATAAAGGGACTAATTAATGGTCATACAATAATTGGAGGGTACTTTAACATTCCACTTACATCAGTGGATAAATTACTCAAACTGAATTTCAACAAGGAAACAGTTGCTTTGAATGACATGTTGGAGAAGATGGATCTAACAGATATATTCAGAACATCCCATCTTAAAAAAAAAGCAGAATACCCATTCTTCTCAAATGCACATGGAACATTCTCTACGGATAGATTACATATTAAATCACAAAACAAATCTCAACAAATTCAAGAAGACTGAAGTCATACCATGAATCTTTTCTGATCACAGTGCTATGAAACTAGAAACAAAACACAAGAAAAACTGGAAAGGACACAAGTAAATGGAAGTTAAATAACATGCTTCTAAACAATGAATGGGTCAATCAAGAAATCAAAGAGGAAACAAAAAGATACATGGAGATAAGTGAAAATGAAAACACAATGGTCCAAAATCTTTAGGATGCAGCAGAAGCTGTTCTAAGAGGGAATTTTGTAGCAATACAGGTCTACCTCAAAAAGCAAGAAAAATCTCAAATAAACAAGCTAACCTCACACCTAAAAGAGCTAGGAAAAGAAGAACAAACAAAATCCAAAACCAGAAGAAGGAAGGAAATAATAAACACTAGAGCAGAAATAAGTGGAACAGAACAAAAGAGCAGATCAATGAAACCAGGGGCTGGTTCTTTGTAAAAATCAATAAAATTGATAAAACTTTAGCTAAACTCATCTGAAAGAGAGACAGAGAGAAAAGACTCAAACAATATCAGAAATGAAAGAGGAGAAATAACAGCTGACACCACAGAAATACAAAGCACAAGAGAATATTAGGAAAATTATATGCCAACAAATTGGACAACCCAGAAGAAATGCATAAATTCCTAGAAACCTATATCCTCCAAAAACAAATTATGAAGAAATAGAAAATTTAACAGACTTACTACAAGCAGTAAAATTGAATCAGTAACAACAACGACAAAAAAAAAAACTCCCAACAAACAAAAGTCCAGGACCAGATGGCTTCACAACTGAATTGTAACAAACATTTAAAGAAGAGTTAATATCTATTCATCTCAAACTATTCCAAAAAATAGAAGAGGAAAGAAAGTTTGCAAATGTATTCTATGAGGCCAGCATTACCCTAACAGAAAAACCAGATAAAGTCACTACAGAAAAAGAGAACTACAGACCAATATCTATGGTAAGCATAGATGCAACATTCCTCTACATAATATTAGCAAACTGAATCAAACAATACATTTAAAAAATCATTACTGTATTTGAGTGGGATTTATTCCTGGGATGGTTCAGTATTTAAAAATCAATCAACATGATACATCACATCAACAAGAGAAAGGATAAAATCTATATGATCATTTCAATAGATGCAGAAAAAGTCTTTAATAAAGTACAACATCTGTTCATGATAAAAACCCTCAACAAAGTAGGGTTAGTAGGAGCATACCTCAAATTAATAAATCCATATGTGAAAAATGCACATCTAACATCATACTCAATGGTGAAGAACTGAGAGCTTTTCCCCTAAGGTCAGGAATGAAAGAAGGATGTCTACTCTCACCACTTTATTCAACACTGTACTGGAAGTCCTAGCCATAGCAATCAGACAAGAAAAAGAAATAAAAGACATCCACATTGGTAAGGAAGAAATTTCACTATTTGCAGATGACCTTATGCTCTATATAGAAAACCCTAAAGATTCCACCAAAAAACTACTTGAACTAAAAAATGAATTTGGTAAGATCACAGGATAAAAAATCAATCACATTTATGTACACTATGATGTAGCAGAAAGAGAAATAAAGAAAAAAAAATACCATTTGCAGTTTGCACCAAAAAGAATGAATACCTAGGAATAAACGTAACCAAGGAGGCAGAAAACCTGTACTCTGAAAACTATAAAACATTGATAAATTGAAAATGACACAGACCAATGGCAAGTCCATACTCATGGACTGGAGAAACAAATATTGTTAAAATATCTACTACCCAAAGCAATCTACAGAATTAATGCAATCCCTATCAAAATACCAATAACATTTTCCCCAAAAGTAGAACAAATAATCCTAAAATTTGTATGGAACCACAAAAGATCCTGAATATCCAAAGCAATCTTAAAGAAGAAGATTTTAAGATATATTACAAAGCTGTAGTAATCAAAACAGTATGGTATTTGGAAAATAAAAGTGGACATATAGGTCAATGGAAAGGAATAGAGAGACCAGAAATAAACCCACTATTATGTGGTTACTTAATCTTTGACAAAGGAAGCAAGAATATGCAATTGGAAAAAGTCTCCTCAACAAACGGTGTTGAGAAAACTGGACAGCCACATGCAAAAGAATGAAACTGGACCAATTCTTACACAAAAATAAACTCAAAATGAATTCATGACCTAAATATAAGACCTGAAACCATAAAAATCCTAAAAGAGAGGAAGGCAGCAATTTTTGTGACATCAGCCATAGCAACATTTTTCTAGAACTGTGTCTTAAGGCATGGGAAGCAAATGTAAAAATTCACTATTGGGACTATATCAAAATAAAAAACTTCTGCACAGCAAAGGAAACAACAAAACTAAAAGGAAACTTACTGAATGGGAGAAGATTTTTGCAAATGACATATCAGATAAAGGGCTAGCATCCAAAATCTATAAAGAATTTATCAAACTCAACACCCAAAGAACACATAACCCAATCAAGAAGTGGGCAGAAGACATGAACAGACATTTCTGCAAAGAAGACATCCAGATGGGGGCGCCTGGGTGGCTCAGTGGATTAAGCCGCTGCCTTCGGCTCAGGTCGTGATCTCGGGGTCCTGGGATCGCGTCCCACATCGGGCTCTCTGCTCGGCAGGAAGCCTGCTTCCCTCTCTCTCTCTGCCTGCCTCTCCATCCACTTGTGATCTCTCTCTGTCAAATAAATAAATAACATCTTTAAAAAAAAAAAAAAAAAGAAGACATCCAGATGACCAACAGACACACGAAAAAGTGCTCCACAACACTCAGCATCAGGGAAATACAAATCAAAACCACAATGAGATATCACCTCACACTAGTCAGAATGGCTAAAATTAACAAGTCAGGAAATGACAGATGCTGGCGAGGATGCAGAGAAAGGGGAATCTTCCTACACTATTGGTGGGAATGCAAGCTGGTGCAACCACTCTGGAAAACAGCATGGAGGTTCCTCAAAAAATTGAAAATAGAGCTCCCTATGACCCAGCAATTGCACTACTGGGTATTTACCCTAATGATACAAATGTAGTGATCCGAAGGGGCACATGCACCCAAATGTTTATAGTAGCAATGTCCACAATAGCCAAACTATAGGAAGAACCTAAATGTCCATCAACAGATGAATGGATAAAGAAGATGTGGTGTATATATATATACAATGGAATACTATGCAGCCATCAAAAGAAATGAAATCTTGCCATTTGCGACAACATGGATGGAACTAGAGGGTATTATGCTGAGTGAAATAAGTCAATCAGAGAAAGACAATTATAATATGATCTCCCTGATATGAGGAAGTTGAGAGGCAACGTGGGGGGGTTGGGGGGGTAGGAAAAGAATAAATGAAAGAAGATGGGATCGGGAGGGAGACAAACCATAAGAGACTCTCAGTCTCACAAAATAAACTGAGGGTTGCTGGTGGGGTGTAGGGAGAGGGAGGTTGGGTTATGGACATTGGGGAGGGTATGTGCTATGGTGAGTACTGTGAAGTGTGTAAGCCTGATGATTCACAGACCTGTACCCCTGGGGCTAATAATACATATATGTTAATAAAAATTTTTTAAAAATGGGCAGAATATTTCAACAGACATTTATTCGAAGAAGACGTACAGATGGCCAACAAACACATGAAAAGATGCTCATCACCATTCATCATTAGAGAAATGCAAATCAAAACCTGTCAAAAAAGCTAAAATCAAAAACACAAGATGTAGTAAGTGTTAGTGTGGATGTGTGAAAAAAGAACCCTCATGTACTGTTGGTGGGAATGAAAACTGGTGTAGCCACTGTGGAATACAGTATGGAGTTTCTTCAATAAATTAAAAATAGAAATACCATATGATCCTGTAGTTCCACTACTTGATATTTACTTAAAGAAAATGAAAACACTAATTTGAAAAGATATACATGCCCCTATGTTTATAGTAGCTTTATTTACAATAGCCAAATTGTGTGTCCCTTGATAGATGAATGGATAAAGGAGATGTGGTATATATACACAATGGAATAATACTCAGCCGTAAAAAAGAATGAAATCTTGCCATTTGCCACAACATGGATGAATCTAGAGAGTACAATGCTAAGTGAAATAAGTCAGTCAGAGGAAAGCAAATACCACATGATTTCACTCATATATGACTTTAAGAAACAAAGAAAAAAAGAGACAAATCAAAAAACACTCTTAACTATGCAGAACAAGCAGGTGGTAACCAGAGGGGAGATAGGTGAAATCGGTGAAGGGGATTAAGAACACACCTATTACCATGAGCACTGAGTAATATATAGAATTACTGAATCACTGTATTTGACACCTGAAACTAATATAGCACTGCATGTAAACCATATTGGAATTAAAAAAAAAAAAAACTGCTTAGATTATTAGTGTATAAGAAAGCAACTGATTTCTGTGCATTGATTTTGTATCTTCCCACATAACTGAATTGCCATATGAGTTCTAGTAATTTAGGAGTTGAGTCTTTTGGATTTTCCATATCATGTCATCTGTGAAGAGAGAGTGTTTGACTTCTTCTTTGCCAATTTGAATACATTTTATTTCTTTTTGTTGTCTGATTGCTGTTGCTAGGACTTCTATTACTATGTTGAAAAACAGTGGAGAGAGTGGGTGTCCTTGTTGTGTTCCTGATCTCAATGGGAAGGCTGTCAGTTTTTCCTCATTGAGAATGATATTCATTGTGGGTTTTTCATAGATGGATTTTATGAAGTTGAGGAATGTTCCTCCTATCCCTGTACTTTGAAGAGTTTTAATCAGGAAAGGATGCTGTATTTTGTCAAATGCTTTTTCTGCATCAATTGAGAGGACCATGTGGTTCTCTTTTCTCTTATTGATTAGTTCTATCACATTGATTTGCAAATGTTGAACCACCCTTGCATCACAGGGGTAAATTCCACCTGGTCATGGTGGATAATCTTTTTAATGTACTGTTAGATCCTATTAGCTAGGATCTTGTTGAGAAACTTGGCATCCATATTCATCAAGGATATTGGTCTGAAATTCTCCTTTTTGATGGGGTCTTTGCCTGGTTTGGGGATCAAGGTATTGCTGGCTTCATAGAAAGAGTCTGGAAGTTTTCCTTCTGTTTCTATTTTTTGAAACAGCTTCAGGAGAATAGGTATTATTTCTTCTTCAAATGTTTGGTAGAATTCCCCAGGGAATCCATCAGGTCCTGGACTCTTGTTTTTTGGTAGGTTTTTGATCACTGCTTCAATGTCATTACTAAATATTGGTTTATTCAGGTTGTCAATTTCTTCCTGTTTCAATCTTGGAAATTTATAGGTTTAGGAATGCATCCATTTCTTCTAGGCTACTTAACTTATTTACACATAACTGTTGATAATTTCTGATGATTCTATTTCCTTGTGTTAGTCATGATCTCTCCCCTTTCATTCATAATTTTATTCATTTGTGTTCTTTCTCTTTTCTTTTGGATTAGTTTGGCTAGTGGTTTATCGATCTTATTAATTCTTTCAAAGAACCAGCTTCTAGTTTCACTGATTTGTTCTACTGTATCTCCAATTTCTAACTCATTGATCTCTCCTCTAATCTTCATTATTTCCCTTCTTGTGTGTGGGGTTGACTTAACTTGTTGTTAATCTTCCAGTTCTTTAAGGTGTAAAGAGTGTTTGTGTATTCAGGATTTTTCAATACCACCTTACACCAGTTAGAATGGCCAAAATTAACAGGACAGGAAACAAAAAGTGTTAGAGAGGATGTGGAGAAAGGAGAACCCTCTTATACTGCTGGTGGGAATGCAAGTTGGTGCAGCCACTTTGGAAAGCAGTGTGGAGATTCCTCAAAAAATTATAAACAGAGCTACCCTATGACCCTGCAATTGCATTACTGGATATTTACTCCAAAGATACAGATGTAGTGAAAAGAAGGGCCATATGTAACCCAATGTTCATAGCAGCAATGTCCACAATCGCCAAACTGTGGAAAGAGCCAAGATGCCCTTCGGTAGATGAATGGATAAAGAAGATATGATCCATACATACAATGGAATATTATGCAGCCATCAGAAAGGATGAATACCCAACTTTTGTATCAACATGGATGGGACTGGAGGAGATTATGCTGAGTGAAATAAGTCAAGCAGAGAGAAAGTCAATCATCATATGGTTTCACTTACTTGTGAAGCATAAGGAATAACATGGAGGACATTAAGAGAAGGAAAGAAAAAGTGAATTGGGGGAAATTGGAGGGGGAGACAAACCATGAGGGATTGTGGATTCTGAGAAACAAACTGAGGGTTTTGGAGGGGAGGTGGGTGAGAAGATGGGTGAGCCTGGTGGTGAGTATTAAGGAGCACTGTATTGCATGGAGCACTGGGTGTGGTACATAAACAATGCATCTTGGGACACTGATTAAATAAAATAAAAAAATAAAAACTGCTTAGAAATAGATTAGATGTGCTAAATTTAAAATGTTCATATTTTTAGATGTAGTAAAAGACCGAAACCCAGGAATTATTTAGGAAACATTTGTAGGATGAATCTGTGGATGGTTAAATAATAAATTTGTTATTTACTCTCTCCCAGTGTGATTAATTTCATTAATTTCATCCTTCTAACTGGGGTTGGCACCTTTGCATCTCACCTCTCTATCCGATGGCAAAGAAAGAGAAAGACATTAGCTATCTATTGTTTATTTTTAACTCTTTCATATCTCAGCAGATTGGGAGGTTTAATTTATTGGATATAGTCACCATGTTAAGAGATCCTGGAGATAAATGGGTAAAAATTAATCCTTAGAGAAACTAGGCAAGGTCTAATATACTAAATATATAAACAAAACAAAACAAAACAACCCTTACAAATTCATGAGGAGAAAGGCCTTTACCAAACAGGAAATAATGAAAGGACTTGAATAGTGAAGTCATAGAAAAAGAAATGGCTTTAAAAATATTGAATGGCATTCAGCCTCGCAAACTATTAAACAGACCAGAAAAAGAAAAATAATTACCTTCAACTTTCAATATTCAGAATAATAAATATCAAAAACTTGGTCTGGAGGTGGGGAAACATGTTCTCTCCTTATGTTGGTAGGAATGCAATGTGGTGTCACCATTTTGCTGGGCAATTTTTTAGCATCTACCAATACCCAATGACTTAATAATTCCATTGAAAGGACTTTGTTATACAAATATATTTGCACATATGCACAAGGATATATATGTAATATATATCCTTATCAATAGTAAATTTTTTTAAGGTTTTATTTATTTGAGAGAGAGAGAGAGCATGAGTGGTGGGGATGGACAGAGTTGAGAGGGAGAAGCTGGCACCCTGCTGAGCAAGGCTAGATCCCAGGACCCTGGGATCATGACCTGAGCTGAAGCCAGATGCTTAACTGAGCCGCCCAGGCATCCCAGTGGTAATTTTGTTTTAACAGACATGGAATATCCTTTATTTTTGCTGAGGAGTTCCCTATAGTTATTTTTCTTAATATGATTATCTTAATTATATAATTAAATACTAAGAAGACTAAAAAAGGTGGACGTTTATGTGCTAAGATAAGATCCACAAGATACATTAAGAGAAATGATGAGCAGCCCTTGTGTACATATGCCTGCATGTTTATATGCTTGTAATGCATAAAACAATTATATTGGTCAGTGTTCTTTCTCTTCCTAAGGTCACACACTGAAATCTTACCCTTGAGCCAGTTATTTAGTAAATTTTATCAACCAGAAGAAGGTATTAGAATGGTACAATGCAATTTACCCCCAGTACCGAAGAAGGAAATTAAAGTTATCTTTTACACTGACACCATTCTATCACTTTCCTATGGGGCCCGTTGCAAAGTAATATTTAATACCTGAGCTGGGAATCCAGTCCACAAGCAAGTCCTAGTAATATGAGAAAGCAAGCTCTAGTTACTCTGATGAATACTTTATCTGGTTCATGGGAAAATTAAATTCTCCTTGCCCTTGGGCTGATCAGATCAAGCCCATGAGATGTTGTGTATCTTTTTCAGCCAAAACACCAGCAAGGTTATTGGTCATTAAATTATCCACCCCGTAGTCCAACACTGTTATTTGATTTAAAGATGTCCTACAGTAGTGAATCCCACAGACCTATTATCACTATATTTAAGGTTATTGCCTTTAATTTGTTTCAAATTTGCCAGCCCTTCTGCATTGCCCCTAGTACCTTATTTACCTGCTGTACAATAGAATTTTCTTTCTTTCTGTGCTGTCAGTTTGTTTATGTTGCTTTGCTAGAGTACAAATGACTCCATATTTCATGACCTTAAATGTTCTCTCACCCTGTCCCCCATTTCCCTATTTTAGTCCAGGATATCTATCTTTTGAAAGATAACTTTAAAGTTCAGTTGTGGACCTACTTCAGGTTAAATAGTTCATGACAATGACAAATATGTATAATGATGGGTGACCTTGAAACTGACTGACATTTTAATTTTACTTGGATGTGATCTAAAATGCCACAAGGCACAAATATGATCTAGAAATTTCACACAACCATGGAAAAATTTTTATTGTTTTTCCTCCTATAGACAGATGTCTAAGAGATAAAGTAGCATAGTAGAGGAGAGAGAAGAAAAAGAATTACAACAACAACAACGAAAAAAAACAGACTTTTTTTGAGGCAGGACTGGTTTTGAGACCTAGCACTGCTGCTACTTAACTGCATCACCTGGAAAAAGTTACATAAACTCTATGAGCTTTAGTTTACTCTATATAATAGGTATGATGATGTATACTTACCAAGTTGTTCAACCTAGCACATAACAGGTGATCAAAAAGTCTAAATTTTATTTTTTTAGTAGAGAGGAGCTATTTCTTTTAAAGATAAATTGAATAAATTGTTATTCTGGGGGCAGAAATTTGTGAGAAACAGTTGAGAAAATCAGACTATATGAACCATATAAATAATAAAGTTGGAAATAGTCATGTATTAATTAATTGGCAAAATATAAATATCATTTTATCATACATTTATTCTAACACCAGCTTATGTTTTTCAAGATAATTTGGGTAAATAAGCAATGGTGAGGGAAAAAAATGAACACTTGACCTTTTAAATGAACCATATGGTAAAAAAGAGGGAGTATTGGCAGTATTTAAAGCTAGAATCTTGTTTGGCTCAACTATGGAGCAACTAGGAAAACTTCTGTTTTATCATCTGTTAAATTGAAATGTTGAGCAAGAAGTTCCCTTAGGTTCTTCATAGTTTTATTATTCTATACTTTAATGATACTTGACCTTTCCCTGTCCAAGTGTCCTCTCTTTTCACTACTGGCTCCTTCTCAATTCTCCCCTTGTCATTGACAAATTTAACCAGTTTTGTTTACCTATATATATTTAGGCAACCTCTATTTTTCCATTCCCATAGCGAGGTTATGAAATTTCTTCTCAGTTCCTGCTGTGTAGCAAAGGAGGGGCTTAGTCAGTAAGATGCTGGTAAAGGTTTAAAAATAGGTTTCCACCAAAAAAAGATTGAGGTGGGAAAAAACCCGATTTGTTGCATTTGCCAGTTTCTGTGGTGTAAATACTCCCTCCATGGTTTATTACAATCTTTCAATGTGATATTTCTGAAACTTGAGCCTGAAGAGAAAAATCAACATTAACACAACATTGTATAGTATTCCCACAGACAGATACAATAGACATCGAACATGGGTAACATAAAAATGTAATAAAATAATTAGAAAGTGATATATTTTAAGTATTTGTTACCCTTATTTTTAGTATAGTTTATTTAATTGTAGATTAATATAATTTAATTTTTAATAATGACAGTGTTCAAAAATCAACTTGTGGAATTCCTGAAAATGTAACAATTTTTTTCTTTTGAGCTGGTGTGAGCTGACTATAGCGCTGGCACTTAGTTCTGAATTGAATTTTAAAAAATCCCTGTCACTGGAAGATATAAAATGTGATAACTTCCAGTTACTGGGACTTTGAAGGGTTAGCTGAGCTTCTGGAGGTTATGCCTCTAACTCTAGGGAAGAAAAAAGAGAAATTGGTAAATTACATAATTTTGTGGCAACTATTTGCATTGATGTTTATGCTAGATATCATTGCTCAGTATTTTAATATATAATTTTTATAAATGTATATGTCTACATTTGTATATATAGTGTTCTGATGTTTTTATGCAATTTTTAAATTTCCCATTGTCCATACATTTTAATCCTTTGGAAAGCTAAAAAGCAAAGAGTTATAATAAATTATTATAACTTCTATCAGGAAGTAGAAATATTCCAAAAGTAACCAGAAGCAATTGAAAGGAATTGTGTTTTGAAAGTCACTATAAGCTGTCAGGAAAGTGATTGTAATTACGTCAGTGGCCAAGATGATCAAACTCTGTGTGATAAATTATTTGCTATCAGTGCCTAATTTTGAGGATATTGCCTTACCTGTTATGAAAAATCTGTATAGGTACAGATGGGCATTTTGAAGAACAAAACAGACTATAAAACATTCCAACTTTGTGTCAAATCTAAAGGTAAGAATAAAATTAACATATAATTTGCATACCAGCAATAGGTAAAGAGAGCAATGTTGATGCAAATAAAAGGAATAATACCAATATTATCTTGAAAGTTGATTTTGGGAAAACATGGAAATGGTCTGTAATTGGTTTGATAAAATTGACATGTTTCTCAAAGTTTCTTCATAAATGAAACTGCATAGTTGCGCTGTTTCCAAAGAAAAAAAGTTACAGATTGATATAGGCAAAGATGTAATGAGAAGTAAGGTAGGTGTGGCAACTGGGGAAGGTATCGCTGATCTGCAAAAACTACAGTTGGTTAATAGAACATCCCTAACAACAAGGTAAACAAACTATTAATAATGGAATTTCTCAATTTATACAAATACAAAAAATCAAGAATGTGTACTCAGGAAGCTAAGGACAGTTATCCAATTAAAAAAAATCATAATTCTGCAAATTTCTAAATTTAACTCGGTTTTCAGAACTAGTATCTATTGATTGAAAGGGAGACAGGATTACCAACAGAAAGGACATTGTATTTCTACAGCAAGTATACATGATAATGATCCTGGAGTTCTTAATAAAAATTATCTATGGCCATCTACTCAGGTAAATGATGGAAGGGACACTGATGGAAAGTACAAACACAAACATTTTTGGGATTGTTGGTTATATCTTATTTGTCATCAATACCCATGCACTCAGAGCCTCATCATGCCCCCAGTGCTATTATACTTGGGTTGAAAGAGCACCAGGTAATAAATCAAATACTAGATTTGACTCATAGAGGGTCCCTTGGGACCATGGACCCACCAATGGTCATATATCTAGTACTCAAATATATACTTGCAATGTACTTGGTTGTTGGAAGAACACTCAAATCACATCCTTGGCTTGCAAGATAAAGACTATGATAGCAGTGAAGGTCATGTGACAAACTCTTGTACTTCCCTTCCCCAAGGTAAGATGGTAAATCAAAAATATTACAACAGTGTGAAAGACATCTGCTACCCTTAATAACTAAAGTATGCAGTGTAGTGGTTCTCTTATATATCCCTTTATTGCATAGTCTGGCTCTTAGAGAGGCCAGAGAAATCCTAGAGGCGGATATTAGAGCCAAACTCAATAATGTTGTATTCCCACATGTAGCTGCTGGACTTTGCTTTGATCAGGTATATGTCATGCTGCCACTTAACTGGCACACACATTATTTTCTATTCCTCCCAGAAAGAAGGATCAGAAACATTTGGCATTTGTACGGGACAGAGAGTTTACATTTTTCTCAAGATTTTAATAAAATTCTACATGCAAAACAAATACAAATACAAACACAAACAATTCTATAGTTTTCCAATTCTTGGTCTAGTGACCAGGAGGAATGGGAAGGTAAATCCTGAGGGTTTTTTGGGTTTCGTGTGTTGATTTTTCAGGAAGAGATCTTTGTTTTTCTTCAACCAAAGGTCAGGGACAGGAAAGAGGACACTAACTGTTAATAAAGAGGTCTGGGCTGCTTTTGTAGACCCAGAGAATTCAGGGGAATCTGGACATTTACAATTTATGAGTGTATCAATGCAAATGAGTAGATGTCCTCTTCCCACATTTCTTTCTCAAATCGTACTCTGACCTTGGCATATCAGACTTTCAGGGTTTGCAAAATTACCTTTCATTGGAATTGTTTCACAATTCTGCTTAAGACCTGGGCCTGATTCTCAACTTTCTTGACCCTCTTTCTGCAGTAAATGAGTCCTTTTATTGCCTACCAAGAAGGTCCTCTGACTTTCATCCTTAGCCTTTAATAGATAATTAATTACCTTCCACTTTTCACTGCTTTTCACCAAATCATCAATTGCCCTTAACAACAGCTTTCTGATTCTATTTTGCTTAGAATTATTATCTCCCCCCACATTATTAACAGGATGATGCATTACCCTAGGCTATGCATTTTCTTCCATCACTATGCTATTCAATCTTAGCACCAATGAAATTATTAAAAATTTCACTGCTACTGCATACAGAGACTATCAGTGCTCTATCTCCAATCAATAATTGAGTCCTCATTGCTAGTCAGTGAGTGGGTGATTCTACTGTAAAATTTCATTTTTTTAATCTACTTTCTCAGACCATTACTGGTGAGGATTCCTTAGGAAACAGACTTTGAGTTAGAAATCGCATGCTGGAGATTTATTATAAGCACTCTTGGATCCATACTTGTTAGGCAATAAAAAGAAAAAAAAATGGAATTAAGCAAAGGGACAAGTTGGGCCATAATGAATTCATATTGTAGGTCTCAAGGTATGGAGGAGTTTGTAGCTGGGCTGGCCCTTCAGAATTGTCTTGACTTGGAACAAGATGCCAGACTTAAACTCCTGCACTGGCCAGTGATTGAATGTAAGATGTTCCTGGGAAGAGGATGAGACTTTGGTTGAAATGGCTGTCTTTGGCCAAGGGCAGTTTCTGGAAGGGAGGTCTCAGATAGACTGTCAATTATCAACTCTCTCAGCAGCTGGGACAATAAACCTTGAAATTTGGAGTGAGGAATGAAAGCCTGGTGGCACAGCACTCTGTCCACTACAGGGGAGTAATTCTGGAAGAAGTAGAGATCTCATGAACAAAAGTCAAGAGACAAGAAAAGAAAAATTGTTTAAGAGGACTGGCAAGTGGTCCATTTATTTGGTAGAACCATGATAAGACAACTATATTGCAGTTGTGAAAATTGAGACTCTTCATATCTGTGCACAGAGGTCCAGGCTAAAGAGTTTAAAACATATAGTCTCTTTTCTAATAAAGAGGTTTATAAACTAGTTGGCAGGTATCTTGACATCAGGACTAGAACAAGGGTAAGGAAATCGAGCCACCTAAGGTGCAAAATTTAAGGAGATGCTCATTCTCAGACTCAACAATCTAATGCATAAACTTGTAAATATGCTCATTCTATTGGTACCACAGAGACTACCAGCCTTTTAATCAAATGTTGCCTTGCCTTTCCTTCACATTCCAGTCAGGTCTAACAATTCATCAGTTGGAACAATCATGCTTCCCATAGAAGGTGGGAAGGGGATTGTTACTTCTCCTATCTAAATCATTCAGTTAATATTTCCTATATCACATAATCTAGGAGATACTGTCACCATTAGTAATGGAATGTCATCTTCTGTTCTCATTCCCTTCTTGTGATTTCCAGTTGTCATGTAAAAAGACATTCTTTGAGCTCTACTAAGACCAGCATAGTAATCATATATATCTTCATGCCAATTAAGAATACTAAAAACAGGGACGCCTGGGTGGCTCAGTTGGTTAAGCAGCTGCCTTCGGCTCAGGTCATGATCCCAGTGTCCTGGGATCGAGTCCCACATCGGGCTCCTTGCTCGTCAGGGTGCCTGCTTCTCCCTCTGCCTCTGCCTGCCATTCTGTCTGCCTGTGCTCGCTCTCTCTCTGACAAATAAATAAATAAAATCTTTAAAAAAAAAAAAAAAAAAAAAAAAAGAATACTAAAAACATTTATAGAAATTGTGTTAAACAATACCTGGGAGAAAGCAACCAAGCTCCTTCCATGCTTTTTCCAATACCTCATTACCTGAAAAAACTGAAACTTGAAAAGTAGGTGAGCATTTGAGGTGGTAGATTTGCTCTTGATTTTCACCTTTTTAAGAGTTCAGTGCATTGGATGAAGGATTCCATGAAGAAGATTGGGAAAGACAAACAGATGAAGACATCATCAGATTTTCAACTCTATCTACTTGATAAGATGCATCAGTTAAACATGGACATTGGCATATACTTACAATAAAATATAGTACAAAAGAAATTAAAGACCTATAGAGAGAAGAGTATGGACTGGGATTAGGGTTGTTGACACAAAGCAGGTCATTCTGATCCACTGCATTTACATGTAGGCTTATTAGAGATATTAAAGAGGCTCCATTGCTAATTTGATTTGAAGACCAAAAATAAACCTGTGAACAGAATATGAACAGAAAAAATGAAGCTCAAAGGGTAATCATGCTAAAGCAACATTATACCGTGTCAACTAGCCAGGAAATCTTTAGATAAACTTTGTGAGTAGGTGTTCTTACATCATGTGGCAGGGGGCTTGGTTGGGAGATGAGGTAGATAGAGGCTAGAGAGTTTTGGCACGTGGGATCTAAAGCCCTTCCAGGGAATTGCGGAGACCTCTGCTAACTTTATACTTCTCAAACTGGTATATATACACAAGTATGTCAGAGAGACTGTGTGAATCAATAGAGTAAACGTTGACCAACTTCCTGGGGCTCTCAGTTTTTAACATGAAAGTTTAAGTGAGCTGAGAAGTAATTTTAAACATCTTTATGTTACAACAAACACCAAGTATATTTTATGGAATAAAAGGCAAGGTGTGCATGAATTTGGAAGATAAAACAGAGACTTCAAAGAAATTTCACACTTGCTATGGGCCAGTTAAGTTTGGATTCCAAAGCCCTGGGCACACACATTGTTTTCTTTATGCTGATAGAGATATATCATTGAAGAAGTTGGAGAAGTTCTTCCCAAACAGGTTTGTTTTGTGGATTCTTTCTGAGTCCACTGGGATTTGGATGGGGGAAATTAAATTCTACCATTGGGCTGAATTGACTACTTAGTGAGATTTCTAATAATTTCAGGCTGAGATGTTACTAGAGACTTAGCAAAAGATATGACTTTCTATCTTCTCCCCACATTGATGGCAAAATAAATCTCAGTTTTGGTGTGAGTCACTAAACCACTAATAAACCTAATGTGGCTGAGTAAAGAGGTATACCTGCTCCCTCTGCCTATGAAATTAGGACTAGACCATTCTAGCTTTAGGATAGCAGACTCAAGTCAGGAGCTGTAAGTTAGAGGATTCTCTGTCAGTAAGAGTACAGATTTTCTTAAGAATTGTTTACTTTCTAAACGAGAAGGTAAAGAGAATGTCTATCTCTTTATAATAGATAAGGTGTCAAGATCTAGTTACAAGACAGGAATTCTGTCTAGATCAGGTATTGGCAAACTTGGCCCACAGGTCATATCTGACCCACTGATTGCTTTGTATGACCTCCAAGCTAAGAGTGGTTTTTACATTTTTAAATAGCTGAAAAAAATAATCCAAAGAAAAATATTATTTCTTGACATGTGAAAACATGAAATTCAAATTTCAAAGTTTTATTAGAATAAAACCCACCTATTTGGTTATGTATTCTCTCTGGGTTACCTTTGTGCTACCACAAGCAGAGTTAAATAGGCTAGATCCCCTAATCATTAGTGTCTCTCTTTTTATGGGAAAAATTTGCCCATTTCTGGGTTAGACTGTCATAACTTAATGGATAGCCCTGGAACCAGCAGTAGCATCAGTACCACCTGGTATATTTTTGGACATGTAGAATCTCAGGCACAATCCCACATATCTTAAACCAGATCTGGAATCTTAACAAGTTTCATCATTGATTCCTATGCACAATAAAATTTTAGAATCACTGGCCCAGTTCACACAGACCTTAAAGATGTGTTCCTTGAAGCTCCAACTGGCTAACGAGTAAAGGAGAAGAACTGAGTCTTAGACCAATGAGCTAATACTCCTATGGTTGCTGAAAATGAAAATAAACTCTGGAGGCACTTTTTGCCCAGGGAAAAGTGTTTTGATTAAACTAAAAGGATATAGCATGAAAGTGGATATTAAGGCAGACATGATTCTTCAAAAACAGGATTTTGTTCTCCCAAGAAATTCCTTCACTGAAATAGGATGGTTTGAGACCACCCTGGACCCCAGGGTGTCCAGGGACTACAGCTCTGATGAAGCTGTTCATGCTAAAATATCACTCTGATGAAGGGTGTCTGAACTCTTAAGAGTTAGACATGGACCAAATAGAGTTCAGTATTTTACACTTATTACATGGGTTCAGTGTTATACGGACTTGAGTTTTATGCTGCCACTAAATTCTTTTCTTGCTCCTTCTTCACATTAGTGCTCTCCTCAACCCCAACAAATGCACATTCACAAACACACATGCACAAAAACATACACACATGTGCATGCACTCACACATACTCTCACACCACCTGTGGTTGCTTTGAACAGTCATCACAATTCCTTCTACCTTTTATATTATGTGTGGAAAGAGAAATGAAAAAAAAGAATCATCTTTATTAGCCGTAATCACAGAAAGGATAACAAAATGAGACATGCTATTTTCTGTAACAGCAACTGTAAACAGGAATGATCAGGAAAGAACAAAAGTAAGGGAGACATTTGTTATGTGCATAGACTAAGATTCATCAAAAGCAAGAAAAGGAATTTGTACCCTGGCACTGGGATTGGAGGTGTACAACAGACACTACACCACATGTGTTTGCGGCTAAGGGTGAGCAAGTCCATGTGGCAGGATGTATGGAACCACTTAATTTAGCGGAGCCCCCCCCCCCATCACACGTATTAAATGTTCACTGTAAGGACAAATGTCCACAGTGTTTAGGATGCCTGAGTTTTCCTCAAGTTTCACTAGTCCTTTAGAAAGAAACTAGTATTATCTTGCCATTGATTTTTAAGTACAGACCTACTTACACACACATTTATATCAGGCACTGTGCTGAATGCATTACAGACATTAGCTCATTTAGTCCCTAACATAATGCCGGGTAAGGTGGGCATCATTGCCCTATTATAAGATTTAATAACTTGCTCAAGTCACCTGAGTGTTAGGAAAAGAGCCAGGCTGGAACACCACACACTTTCTGTCTCATACTGCAAAACGGGTGGGTCTCCAGCCAGAGATGTTGCTGAACTATCGAGCAATGCTTCACCTCTGGTCTCCCCATTGTCTCTAGTCAACTTGTACAAAGACTTGGTCAGTTTGGGAACCTCTCCAAGCACCATATTATTTTGGAATTAACCAAAACAGAATCTCAAGATCCAGTCAATTGTGGGAAGTTCTTGTCTGCCCTGCTTTGTGCACCTGAGGTTGACATGCATCAATTTTCCTCTTTCTTCTAGACTGTAAGTAATAGACCTTCTCTTACAAAATGTTTAGGTATGTATAAGGTCAAAATAAAGACTTACTGAATATTGGAGAAAGCGTACACACACACAGTCGATCACATACAAGGCTTGCTTTGTAACAGTTTTTTACTAACACAAGACACATTATGATAAACTGTGTGGGAGATAAAAATGTGCATGAGCGGGACGCCTGGGTGGCTCAGTTGGTTAAGCAGCTGCCTTCAGCTCGGGTCATGATCCCGGTATCCTGGGATGGAGTCCCACATCGGGCTCCTTGCTTGGCAGGGAGCCTGCTTCTCCCTCTGCCTCTGCCTGCCACTCTGTCTGCCTGTGCTCACTCTTGCTCCTCTCTCTCTGACAAATAAATAAATAAAATCTTAAAAAAAAATGTGCATGAGCAATAATAATTTTTTTCAATACTAGATTGAGCTGGGTTTCAATGTATCTGCTCTATGTCTTTCTTATAAAGATCAGAAATGAATGACCACCTCACTCTTTCACTTTTTTTTTTTTTACCTTGAATCATGAAAATTAACATCTTTGTGGTTCAGGAGCCTCCATTCTCCTGCTATCTTAGAATTAGAGCCGAGAAGACCCCTGTGTCCATTCTTGCTACTTGTACAGTGAGGATTTATCTTTCCCAAAGCATAGCATTTTTAATAGAAGAGTAAAAAAAACAAAGTCATCATTATTTGTAGAACGTGAATTGCATTGCCAAATATCCACCCTTTGGAAACATGTATCGATGGTCCCATGTCCTATAATGTGTGCTCAGTGTAACCGCAGGTCTCTGCAAGTGTTACCAAGTTCCATGGAATCCCTTTAATTAATGATGATATAAAATGTTAGGGAAAAAAATCATCATCAGGATGGCAGATTGAATCACAAATCACACCTAGAAGGGCCTTGATTATTCTCTAAGATAAAAATCTGTCATCTGCTTAAAGACACAAAATGAGCAAATACAAATTGTGTTTCAGCTTGCTCATAAAACTATTGTGAAGATTGAATGAAACAATCGAAATATAACATTTAGAATGTCTGGCACACAGTAAGTGCTCAGTAAATATTAGTAATGGTTTAAAAATTATTAGTTATATTCAAGGACTCACTTCATTTTGGTCAATAGCTTTTCATCAATTATTAATGACCTTCACTATTATACAGTGGCTTTAGAAAGTGGTAATTAGGCTGCTGTATGCTGACTAACATGGAAATGACAGGCAAATATATTCATACCACTCAGATATGAAAGTCAAGCCCCCTCATGGGGCCTTTCATGGGACACCTACCCTGAGGGCACAGAGTCAGTTTGAATGTCCTTCCCTCCCAGTGGGAGTCCCATTTCTAGGACACAGTGGCCTGTCATCTCTTTCAGAGGAGCCACAACAGGAAGCCTGATTTAGGCTTAATGAACAGCCTTTGGGGAATTTCACATAAGTGGTCATTAATGCTTTGCATACTTGCAAGGTGAATCCATCCCATTCTTCGATAGGACTTCCCCACAATAGCCCCTGTGTTCATTCATCTGTCTCATGGTACCAAAGGTGAAGGGGGAATGTAGGGCTACTGTGTAGTATGCAGAGGGTCAAAGAAATAGCTATTCAAAACTCAGATTGGATTATGGGCTAGATGTTGATTATAGTGTTTGATTGGGGCGGGAGGCAGAAGGAGGGGTGATAGGTATGAGTATGTGATAACGTCCCTGATTAGCATACATTATATATTCATATTTCAGGAAAAGAATTCTAGCAGACAGTACTTTGCTTCAGTTTACTCCCTCATGTATATTTGCTGTATTTAATAGCATCTTTCTTGGCCATAACACTCCCATATCCTACTGGCATCACATATGTTTTTCCTGAACACCATTTCATCTGGGCTTGCAAATTTATTTGCAAAAAAATATCTACAATATCATCTCCAGTGATTTAAAAAAAAATCTATTTGTTTCAATGGTTGCGTCCCCTTTCTCACGTCTTGTCTTGCATATTTTTCTTTTCTTCTTTTAATTCATAAGTTAGCTCATGATTTGTCTATTTTGTGAAATTTTGTTAAAAAACAGGATTTTGATTTATTTGTTAGATCCATTTCTCTATTCTCTTCCTTAATTTCTTTTTTCATTTTATTCTTTCCTTCCTTCCTTATACTTTCTTTGTGTTTGCTTTCTTCCTTTTTTGTGTTTTGAACTGGGAATTTGTGTCTATTATCATTCTTTCATTTTTACTGATAAAAGGGTTTAATGCTATGAATTTTCCTCTGATCTCTGCTCTAAATGCATCTCATGTGTTCTGGTGTATAGTATTTTCATTGCCGTTCTTTTTCATAAAAAGTCGCAATTTCAGTTTGTTTCCCCCTTTCTCTAAAGAGTTGATTCATAGGAAGCTTTAAAATGTTCTATGTGGCAGGGCCTTTTGGTTTTGGTTTCATTGTTGATAATTTCTAGTTTTATTTCATTGCTATCAGAATGTCATTTATATTTCTACTTTATGGAAATTAGTAACATTTTCTCTGAACTCGGTTTATGACCAGTTTTTGCCCATATGCCATGGGTGCTTAAGAAGGAACTGCATTTACTTTATCAGGGTGTAAAGTTTAATATATATTTATAAGATCTATCTCATTGATTGCATTTTTAAAGTCTTCTGTATCCTGATTTATTGTGTCCACTTCATCTCTCTTATTCTACAGTGATGTGCAAGTGCATCTTATTATTAGTGTTTCTCCTTGTGTCCCGATATGTCCTATACTTTTTGTTTCATAAAGACGGTCACTGTGTTACTTGGTGCATAAATATCCATATATGTTATATCTTCACTGTTAATTGTGGTTTTTAACATTTGAAAGTGCTCTTTTTCACATTTAATGGTTTGGGGTTTGAATTCTAGATTTTTTTTATATCAAGATTGCTATCACCGCTCTCTGTTTCCATTTCCCTTGTACACCTCTGTCTTGTTTTGTGAATGGAATAGGACATTTTTATCTTTTTTTTTTCTTTTTAAAGATTTTATTTATTTATTTGACAAAGAGATAGCACAAGTAGGCAGAGTGGAAGGCAGAGGGAGAGGGAGAAGCAGGATCTCCACTGAGCAGGAAGCCCAATGGGGGGGCTCAATCCCAAGACCCTAGGATCATAACCTGAGCTGAAGGCAGACACTTAACAACTGAGCCACCCAGGTGCCCCATGACATTTTTATCTTTTATTAGATCATTTGAGTCCAGTTAAAATCACCAAAATGACTGATACATTTGATTTCTTCCCTACCGTAATATTTTATTATTACACTTTTTGTATATGCTAGGTTTCTTTGCATGGTGTATGTATTTTTTCTATTACTTATAAAACATTTTTATGTTGTATTTAGAAAGGTTTCTGTATTCATCCTAGGGATAACCTTTGTATTTCTACTTTTTGTTAAATGTTCTTAGCCTCCTATTTTCTTTTTTTTTCCCCCTAAACCTTTTATTTATTTATTGGAGAGAGTAAGAGCTAGAGAGAGAAAACACAAGCAGTGAGGGAAGGGAGAAACAGACTCTTCTCTGAGCAGGGAGCCTGACAGGGGACTTGATCCCAGGACTCTGGGATAATGACCAGAGCTGAAGGCAGATGCTTAACCAACTGAGCCACCCAGGTGCCCCCTTAGCCTACTATTTTCTTATTAATATTTTTCTATCTGATTTCTCAGAGTTTTTTTTTTCCCCTCAACATTCTTTAATGCTTATCTGTAGCCTATACAATGAGGAACTTATTTTATTTTTTGTTTTGTTTTTCTCCCATCTTTTCCCTTTATTAAATATGCTTTGTCTACTTTGTCAAAACATTCAGGATTTTTACAGTAACACTCTCACCATATATTACATTTGTGCATTAATTTCCAACATCATCACGTTTTGTATTGTTTTGTATTGTTTGGAGACAAAATATTAGGAGAAAGGTACTAGACTACAGACTTTGGGTTAGTTACCTGGAAGTCCCTGCCTTCGTATATTGAAAATTGCTTACACCTCTTGCTACTTTAAGGTTGGTCAAAGCTTGTTATCAGCCTTGGGAGTTCGACAATTCCTGGGATTCCGTGGTTTTTCTGTACCCTGAAATTTGTAAACAAGCCCTTTATGAAACTTGTCTCAGATTACCTCTTTGAATGTGCTGAATAAGGTGACAAAGTCTACTGTTAATGTTTTTATTTGTTTTTCCTTGTATGTTCTAGTGGAATGCTTCAGAGTGTTTGCATTATATTATTTGGAGTATAGATATTTATATTGGCTATATTTTTGTTGTGAATTTTACTCTTTAGCAGTTAAACATGATTTTTCTCTTTTTAGGGCTTTTTGGTCACGGTTTAAACTTGTCTGATATTAAGATCATAACCTTTTGTTTTCTTTTTCTTGGAGTTTTTCTAGAGGGTTTTGTCAATTTTAAAATTTTCAATATTTTTGATTGACTTTTATATGTCTGTGTATTTGTGTGGTGGTGAATTCCTTATAGCATGGATTTGATGGGGGTGGGATTTTTCTTTGTGCTCATTTTGATCACCTCTGAAAGTCATTTTCTTTTATGAGGTGCATTTAACCAATTTAAATTTACTGATATGACATACATTTATGGGCCTAATATTTATCTTTATATAGCTCCTTTATGTAGTTTTCTGTGCTACTTTTTTTTTTTTAAGACTTTATTTATTTATTTGACAGAGAGAGATCACAAGTAGGCAGAGAGGCAGGCAGAGAGAGAGAGAGAGGAGGAAGCAGGCTCCCTGCTGAGCAGAGAGCCCGATGCGGGGCTTGATCCCAGAACCCTGAGATCATGACCTGAGCCGAAGGCAGAGGCTTAACCCACTGAGCCCCCCAGGTGCCCCTACTTTGTTTTTTAAAAAAGATTTATTTACTTTTTTGAGAGAGAGAGACCCCAGGGATGGGGGCAGAGGGAGAAGGAGAGAGAGAGACTCAAGTAGACCTCCCTGATGAGCGGGGAGCCTAACACAGGGCTTGATCCCATGACCATGAGATCATGACCTGAGCTGAAACCAAGAGTCCAACGCTGAACTGACTGTGCCACCCAGGGACCCCTCTGTGTTTCTTTGAAAAATGTGTTAATAATTCAGATATTTAAGAAAAAATGGATTTTAAAAATTATCTTTATGTTTGCCTCAAAGTATTAGTCTATTAAATGTTCACTATAGGCCTCTCTCCTTCTCATCTGCAAATCTCCCTAGTTTTATTTTCTTGATTAGCATCTATTTTTATATTTTAAGCAAGCTTTTTACTTGGATAAGCTTTTTTACTTTTTACATTGATAAGATTCGTCTCCTAACTACTTACCTTTTTCTTTTTTCAGTTTGTGTTATTTGTGTAATTTTGATATTCTCACACATGTAACTTTGGTTTTTGTCCATTACCTCATTCTCAGATTTGTTTGAGTTGTAGATCCACAGTTAACTACAGGCCTTGCCTGTGGCCAGTGCTTTTGCTGTAGTCTCCCTAGTAATATCTCAATTGACTCTGCTCTTAAAGTAGGATCTGTAAATTCACAGCAATCTTTCCTAAGTTCTTGTATGTTAAAAACCTTTTTTCGGGGTGCCTGAATGGCTCAGTCAGTTAAGTGTCTGCCTTCAGCTCAGGTCATGATCCCGGGGTCCTGGGATTGAGTCCTGCATCAGGCTCCCTGCTCAGTGGGGAGTCTGCTACTCACTCTTCCCCTGCTTGTGCTCTCTCTTTTGCTCTCTCTCTTCAAATAAATAAAATAAAATAAAATAAAATAAAATAAAGAACACTTGTCTCTTGATGTTATAATTGATTGACATTTGATCTAGATAGAAAATCCTTGGGTTACTTTTTATCTTCAAGGAATTTATAGATGTGGCCCCATTGTCCTCTTTTATTGATAGTAACTATGGAGAATTCGTCACCCACTTTGCTTCCTTCTTTGTTTCCCCCTTTTATAAGTCAATTGCTTATTTCTCATGATGCCCTAAGGATTTTTTTTTCCATAGTTTAAGTTTCGTGCCTTTACTATGATATGTTTTCAACTTGATCATTCTGATGATTCTCTGGAATGGGTTTTATTTTTTAATAAGTAGAAATAATTATTTTTTAATTAAATGAAAGTTTTCTGGAGTTATATATTTTAGTATTTGATTTTTGTGAATTTTTTTGGTTTTTATTTTTCTTTTAAGATCTGTGAATACGTGTAGTTTGAATCTCTATTAACTGTCTTTTTTCCTTGCAAATTCTTTTTTTTAGCATTTAAAACTTTTTTTTTAAGATTTTTATTTATTTATTTGACAGAGAGAGAGATCACAGGTAGGCAGAGAGGCAGGCAGAGAGAGAGGGGGAGGTAGGCTCCCTGCTGAGCAGAGAGCCTGATGCGGGGCTCCATCCCAGGACTCTGAGATCATGACCTGAGCTAAAGGCAGAAGTTTAACCCACTGAGACACCCAGGCACCCCACAAGTTCTTTTTTTAATTTCTATTTTATTTTGCTTTTATTTTTCATCTCTGTGTCCTATGGATGTTATTATATTTTCTGTTCCTATTTCACCTACATTTCTGTGATTTTTAAAATTCTATTTTCTGAGCTATTTGACTCATGATATGCTTTCCTTAACATATTATTATTATTATTATTACTATTTTATTATTTGTTTCAAAGCAGAGTTGGACATAGTATCTTTCTTCATTGATGGTGAAATGTTTGATTTACATTTTTATTTACACTTGGCCACTGTTTTTTTGATAGTTATCTTTTTCCTATTTTCCTTGTCATATCATTCTGTCTTGTGTTTGTTTCTCTTTATTACCTTTACTGAAGGAAGTGAATTTATTCTGTCAAATATTTTCAAGGGGCTCTTGTGGCAGTTGAGAGTGGAGAGCTTTTTTCTGGTAGAGTTGGGACTTTTCATAAGACCTTGGTTTTTGCCTGTAAGTCTTTGTGATAGACAGTTCTCCCAGCTAATAAAGACAGGCAACTGTGTTTTTTGTATTGTTAAATGATTTCTTTTCTTCTGTACCAAATTATTTTATAAGATCATGACTTGTTTGTATGATTCTTGGTTTAGTATAATCACCTTTGTTTTCTGATTCTCTCGCACTAGCCAGCACAGAAAACAAACCTTCGTTCTTTATCTAACTAGCACCTTCAAAATCCTAGTTATTACCTATTGTGTGTGTGTATATATACACACACACACACACACACAATAGTTATTACATATATATATAATAATGCTAGTTATTATCTATTAAATGAATAAATGGATAAACTCACTTTCCGGAAGGAATTTATAATCAATCTTGTGCTACAGTGCATATAAAGAGGAGTAAATGAAACATCTGAACAATGAAATGGAATGATATCTGTAACAGGAGTCAGGGAAATAAGGCTCTCTTTATTATCCCATGCTCAGAAGAGGAGAAATGAGACCATGTTTGAGTCCTTGAATAAAGAAAAAAGATAAAAAAAATCCCATGACTCTTTCTTAGGGTTACTCTTTGCTGTATGTATAGTGATGTTATAAAACATCAATATCATGTGCCATTTTCAGGTCAATATTTTATAATTAGTGCTCATTTATACTTAGCAATACATTTTACTGATTTCTTTGTTCACTGCTATTGCTTAAATTCTGTTGTTTTTTTTTTTTTTTTTTTCCTCTAGGATTCATCTATTTTACTTGTTGGAATGTATGCTCCAGTAATTCTTTCAGACTTGAATTATGGATACAAACTTTCCATGTCCTAAAAAAAAAATCTGAAAATGTCGTTATTTGGGCACATATTGCATGGAGCCCTGGGTGAGGTGCATAAACAATGAATTTTGAAACACACACCAAAAAAAAATTAAATTAAATTTAAAAAGAAATAAAAAATACTAAATTTTAAATGGGAAAAGATTTTTTAAAAAGTCTTTATTTTGCCCCCAAAATTAATAATAGTGTTCAATATAATTTTCTCTAAGAATCTCGTGGAAAATGGACTTCATGCACCTAGTGTTACTGATGAGATTCTGAGGTCAAGCTTTGTTGCTTTGTTTGAAATTTCATTTATATTCTTTCTTTCTCTTAAAATACCCTAAGGGCATTCTGTTTATCTTTGGAGTTTTAGAATCTCACAATATTCTTATGTGCAATCTTTTCTTTGTTTTTGTTTTGGTCACACAATATTTGGTGGGCTCCTTCAATCTAGAAATTCATCTTTCTTCAGTCCTGCAAAATTAAAAAATTTTTGACTTTGCCTATTTCCCCTCCATTTTCCTTTGATCTTTTTTTAGAACAGTATTGAACATATGTCCAAAAGTCTTCACATGTGCTTTCAGTTTAAAATACTCCATCAGAGTAAGGAAAACCCCTCAATTCCACCTCACTGAAAAAAAAAAATACAGCTTTTTAATATGTGAATAGTCTACCATTCAACTTTTACTTTTATTTTCACATTTTCTCCTTCCTTTTCTTAAAGAATTAAATTTTGTTTCCAAGTTTTCAAATTGATTTAAAAAAACAATCATAGTATCCTCTTGTGTTTCTCAGTGGATATGTATAATACCCCTTTACTACCTTATTTGTTTCATGCACAATTTCTGTGAGTATATGTTCTTCCATTTACTGTGTTTTCTGCCTTTCTTTTGTGATGTGGCTCTTCCAAGGTTATGCTCAGTTGTATATGTATATTTGTCTTAAGGTCCACTGTTACCTTGCTGGTAATGCTATTTGTATGGACTCCATGAGCTATGGGCCAGGTCACACCACTGCAGTTTATACTGATGTATGGGTAGAGTTACAGTGAAGAAAAGGTAGTGTAGGTGTGGGTTTACCCTATTCACCCAGAACTTCAGCAGTCATTCAACCATTACCTTGCTTTCTGCCCTAGGAGCTCACATTTATTATGGTTGCCAGGGCCCAGGAACCACTGTTGTTCACTGCCTGGCCCAAGGTTTGGGGGTAAGGAGAGATGCAGAAGTTCTGAACTGTGCCACCCTACTGAACTTCTTTGCAATTGTTTTAGTCCCAATCTGATCTTGACACCACATTTTTAGAGCTACTTTGATTTTTTTGTAGCAGTCTGCAGTATAGCTCAGGCTGCTTTCCATATTTTAGATATTACTCATGGTTTCTCACCCAATAGAGATGGCTCTCCAGTATAGCTGTGGATTCATTTTCTAATGACACCAATGAATTGGTGATGGAAAGGGAGGCTGTTGTTGGTGCCATCTACCCTCTTGAATTTGCAGAGTATGGATCACATGTAACACTCTACATACTGATATGGAGACATCTCTAAAACTTAATTGTTCATAGAACTTGTTGATATTATTATTCCTTCTGTCAGTTGAGAACAACCACCAAACCTTGAGAGGTTGATGTTTCAATCCTACAACCTAAAGAGGCTACTTGACTACAAATGTTGCTATTTATTGCTGAATTCACTTGGGACATGGTTAGAACATCCAGGAGGCATGCCCAGCCAGAACAATAATCTGCTTCCTTCTTATTTAAATCCTCAACAACGAACACAAATCTTTTTTTTAAATGATCATGTTTATAAGTAATGAATAAATAATATAAAATGTGCCTTAAATTCCCTGCCCTTTAGAGCTCAACTCCTTCAATAAGCTTTCTCTAGCCCATCAGCCTATTTTAACTTCTACTGGAGAACTTCTACAGTCTCCTGGAGAACTTTCAAAGTCAAGAATGGGGGTACTTGTAGGGGAAGGAAAGGTCATCACACTTGTTGATTGAGACTTTCCAGCTGGCAATCTACTTGGAAGTTTTGTTTCTTACATATGACATTGGCACACAAGAGTAAAGATTTTGTTAGGAATATTGGCAAAACACCATTCAGTGGGGAAAATGTTTGCATTTACTATTTCACAAATGTCTCCAGAAACAGAAACTTCAAAGCCCACTTGTTGCATCCATTTGGCTGTCTTTACCCCATCAGTCCTGCCAATGTCTTACCTAACCTATTTCTTGATTATCTGCCATGACTCTTGGGAACCTATTTCTCTGCTCTGTCATTCTTACTGCTATAAGCTTTTCTTATTAGCTGGTCCAAGCTGCTACTTCCTTCTACTCCTGCCATCATCTGAGACTTAATAATTTCAACCCTTCATTTATAATGCTACCTCAAAGGTACTTACAGTCTGTGATCATGTCCCTCTTGAGCCTTCCTTTTCCACATCCCCAGCTTTCCCCAAACTCTCTCGCTAGTTTGTGGAGATTTGTTTTCATTCTTTGTATATTTCTCTAGGTTTCTTCCTTCCAAAGAAAGTCAAATATTGCTGATGTTCCAGGTGCTGTGACATGCAGGAGGGGAGGCATGCAACTATTATCCCTCCTCTCTGTGTGTGTCCTTTTTAGAGTAGAGCCTCAGAACTGATAATGGTGCCTCACATAAAAATAAGCATAATCCCAGTCAACAAACCCTGTTAATAAATCAGAGAAACCCGCCATTCACCGGCTGCTTCCACTGCTCCCAGGGTCTCTGTGATATAATAGGGCATAATTCACTCCTCACAAACACTTAATACCGCATTTCCGCCATTTACAATCTGATAATATTCAAATACTATTGCTGTATTATGCAGCTCACAATTGCAGATGCGATTCCATAACAGCCTCACACTTTGGCATGCATTATGTAAGTTGGTATAAAATTGCCTGTCTTAAAACTCTTCTTCAATTGCAACCCAATATCATCGTTTCACACACAGAGCTTCGGGAACATTAAAAATTTAGCTTCTTCCCTATTTAGCAGGTTCTGCAAAAGGGAGTAAAACAGGCAAACAGATGTTCCCTCTTCTGAGTCCCCAGGAGGTCTGAGGCAGAGCAGAGAGACCCTGAAATGCGCACAACAGCAATGACACTGAAGATACATTTACTCAGATTTTTAAAAAGAGAGAGAGTGAGACATAGAGAAACCTTTTACTGTCTCCACTGGAAAAGTAGGACTACTCTGCATTACACTCATGAATGCTGTTTGAGACTAGAGGGCTCTTCCAGGTTATCACCTTACGAAACTGAACTTGCCCATCTTACAATCATGAACCAATGCCCCACATGGCTTCTTGAAAGGGGACATGATGTGTGCATTTTGTTATTGCTAATCGTAGCTATCAGTAGCTGAGAGACTAGAGTGTCAAAAAACTTCCCACCTTTTCCCACAATCTGCCCTGATGCTGGACCCTTTAACAGAAATGGAATTTTTCCTTCCAGAACCCACACTATGTGGCTGAACATGAACATGCCCTCAGGGAAGGTGGTGTGGGGGTTCTCATTCATCTGAAGTGATGAAAGACAGATGTAAAACACATTTTAGTTGCAAGTTTTGATGGAAGAGGATAGAAACTAAGGCTCCTGCTCTAAAGCTAGGAAGGTTGGACAGGCAGCGATGGAAGGTATAAAATAGCACAGAGTAAAGGCAAGATAATTTTTTAATCAGATATTGTCCTAGCAAGAAGGTTGTCTGAGGAAGGAATCAGAACATGGAATAGCTAGCTCTGGCTCATTCCCCAAGGAGATACAAGATTCTGGCCAACTTACCCACATCATTGGCCTCAGTTTTCTTTATTGCTAAGCTAGGGTTTGGACTGCAGGCTTGCCCAGCCCTGACACACTAGTATGACTTTGCTGATGAGCAGACCAGAATATATTACGAACTTTAATGTCTTCAGGCTTAGATCAATGAGAACTTAAAAAGGAAAATTGTGAAGGTAACATAGGGAGATAACACATATAGACAGATGGTTTGCCAATTAGTCATTAAGATTTTTTTTTCTTTTTTCTCCCCTCTTGCTTTGCTGTCCTCTGCCTTTGAAGATGACTGTGCTAATGCAGCCGACTCTCCACGTGTGGGTGTGGCTGAGAAGATGAAAGAGCCTACAGGCCGCATTTCCATGCCTTCATAGACTTGGTGAGGAGGATCTGTCTTTTCTGCTCCCACTTTGATTTATGCTTCTGGTTATTCGGAGACCAGTTAATCCTTAGTGACAGCAGCTGACCACTACCACAAAACTTCAGAGAAATATGCCCAGCTACCATTTCTGGGAGGAGGGATTTCTCTGACAGTTGGGGAATGATTACCTTTGTGGGACTGCAGATACAAGAGAGAAGGGCATGAGAATCCTGCCGCTGCATTCTGATGGCTTCTCTGAAGACCCAGGAAGGGCAGGGGAGTTGAACACTTTGAAGTGAAATCAAACCCAAAACACAACAGATTAAAACAAAACAAAACAAAACCCGGGGCGGGGGTGATAAAATACTGATTTTATTATTATTATTTTTTTTAGATTTTGTCTAATTTCCTTGAAATTATTTTGTCATACTGTCTACAATTTTTTTTTCTTTTTTAAGCTCTGTGCCCAACATGGGTCTTGAACTCACAGTGCTGAGATCAAGAGTCATATGCTCTACCAACTGAGCCAGCCAGGCACTCCTATAAATATTTTTATAATTGGATATTTTCCTCCATTTCTGGTCCTCAGTTTGTGTGTGCATGTGTGTGTGTACTTGATTTACTGCATACTGGGATTTGAATATCCAAACTAAAGTGGTTCAAATCCTTCACTTTAATCTGCAATTTAGTCAGATAACAAATATGGTAAATTACTTCCAGAATACTTGAATTAATATGCATGTGTTTTATAGTAGAAAGAGCCCTCAGCTGGGCATGAGGAGCCCCGTATTCTAGCCTGGACTCCTCCCCTAACTAGTTGTGATCTATAGGAGAATCATATTGTCCTGGAGATCTTGGTTCTCTGATCTGTAAAATAAGGGGAATGATGTATTTGGCCTCTGAGAGTCTCCTCAATAGTAGGGTTTGGCTTTGTACCATTAACAGACAGATTAGCTCAGTAAAATTGCCAGAGGAAAAGAGAAACCAAGAAATTTGACAGGATGTGGAAGGATGCACTAACTGTGCCAGAGATTGTATCAGTGGTGGGGTCCCGAGGTAAACCTAATATAATGGGGAACCAGATGGAAGGTTTTGAGCACTGCCAGTGTTCCTTCTGCACAAATGTGCTGAGGGTCAGCATTCTCCAGAACCTTATTGTTTTAAGTCGGAAGCAATGAGAAAAATGCTGTTTCATTATAAGTAGACATTAAAAACTAAACAAGCACACATATGAGGAAAACTTAAAACTTAAGATTTTTTTCTTAGAGGCAATGACTGATGTTAGGTTTGGCCACTTAAACTGTCCTGGAAAGAGCACTTAAAAATGCACTGTAGGCAATACTGAAATTAAGATGTACAAGACATTAGGAGCTCAAAGCACTATTTCATTTTAAAAATGTTGACTTCAAAGATATCTAATTTAAAAACATGTAATACTCACTATTTGTTGATTTAAAAAAAAAGTGTTTTCACCAACCTCTTCAGTACAGATAGAAATGAGGATACAGTGGCAATCTCAAACAGACTCTGACTGGATAGAAACCAAGAATATGCAGCGAAATCAATAGAGGTGGAGAAGGATAGAGTCGATAAGGTTCCTCACAGCTCCAAGGGCAGATTCAAATGAAGGGTTGAACAATCATTTGCTAAATCTAATAAAAATTAATGACAGTATTTCCATTCTCCATACATTTATCAATTCACTTAATAAATAAGTAGCTGTTAGGGAAATGCATTAGGTACTAAGGATATATCAGTGAACAAGATAGATCCAAGAGATTGACCCCTATCCTCAAGAACCATATAATTTAACAGAGAACATAGTCAGTGAGCAAGTAATTTCAAGTATGATGAGAGTTATAAAAGGGCAAAGGGGGCAAACTAACTTAATCACAAAGACAGAGAAGAGCCCTAAAGAATGTCGTTAACCTGAAAACTTACAGATGAATGGGACTAAGGCATGCATCGGTCATTAATCCCTAGCTGCCTACAAGCACCTTAGGTTGGCTGTAGCTAGCAGGTGTGGCTAAGGTAAACCACTGATAATGGTGATCATGGTGGGCAGATGTTCCTGAGGAGGACAGTCCAGGAAGGAGAGCTTGAGGCAAGAAACCAAATTGCACAGAATAAGCAAATTTTTAAAAATGTGCCTATATATATATCGAGAGATGTAGATACAGATATAGATATAATTAGAACATAAAAAGAGAAGAAGAATAAAAGGGTCATTCCACAGAGAGGTGGAGGAGCCCCCTGATTTTGCTGGGTGTTATAGGATAATTTAAGGAGCCTTGTCTGGCTGCTTTATGGAAATGTAATTAGTGAGGAAGGGAGATGTATCAGACTGCAGACTCCAAAGAATTGATGTGAGCTATAAGTACTTTATATACCTGAAAACAAAAATGTAGTAAGAAAACCGCAACCTCAAAAAAGCCACTAACAATTGAGGATGGAACTTCTCTAGGGTTTATTAAAAGTTAGCACGACTGACCCTCCTACAGTGTATATCTACCCCTCTGTCTTCATCCCATCAGGCTGTGGAAGTGAGTTCTGTGATGAGGGGAGAGTCCCTGTTCTTATGAGGAGTGCATGCATGGAGGCCCAGGAAAATCTCTAATGAAGAGATGAAAGACACTGGTGAGAAAGGAAGACTGGACCTCGTTTCTGTGTTGGATATCTTCATAGGTAGTCAAATTGCTACTCGAGCTACCCCAGTGGGAGAAGAGTAAACTGGAGAGAGGAGGCAGGCTGAGAGTGAATGTAGCAACCTTGACTCATACCAGCTTGCTTGGCAAAGATGACTTACCTCTTGGTCTAGTGGACAATCTAGTTCTACCAGTGGTCTAGTAGAACACTGTGGAAGCAAGAGTTGAGGTGTCTGGCCTGAAGCCCACTCAACAAAGCTGTCCTCTGAATGAATACTCCTGAGTTAAAAGAAGAAAGTGGGAATGCAGCACAGGCAGAGCATGCAGACTGGCTAGTGTCCTGATTGATCTGGAGACTGCACTAGGCCCTCACATTGCACAGAGGGGTCCCAGGTGTGTGAACAGCATGGACACCTGCCACACACAGGCCGTCATCGAGGATGGGTCAAAGGCAGAAAAGCCAGGTACATTAGCAGAAGAGGATTAAAATTATGCCCAGTAAGATAAAGGTCATTTGCTCTTACCCTTCATTGTTTTGTCCTTGTCCCTCATTCTTGAGGAACTAGTCCTTAAGAAAAGGACAATGGCAAGAAAGTAAAAAGGGCCAGCCAGTCCATAAGCCAGCAGTAGCAAAGGAAGCATTTAGAATCAGATAAGAGATGGGACTTTTCATGGGGAATGACCAATTTTAATACTTGAAATAGATGAAAAGTAACAGAATCTTCCCAGGATATTGTTAAAAGGTAGGAAAGAAGAGGAGGGGATTCAGCTGAGCACACTTTGAGGCAGTATATAGAAGAAATAAAATCATCTCTATCTTAGACCCAAGTAGAATGAGATTCCCTGGTAAACAAGTTGGATTGAGTTCAATGTTGCTGCTCCCTGGGTCTCCAGGCCAGACCCCACCTCACTACCTTGCAACAGTCTGGTATCAGCTTACTTTCAAGAGACACAGATTTTGAGGTCTTTCCTCAATGGCGTCTGGGTCCAGAAAATGAATAAATTTCTCAAAGTAAAAAAAACGAATGTTTAGCAGTATAACTCAGCCCAGAATGAAGGCACTGTTTTACGATAAATGCAGAACAAACTTTAGTTCATTCTTCATTTGAGACTAGGATATTTATTTTACCTTAATGTAACCAAGAGTCTCCTTACCAACTCCAAGTCCCATGAATTACATTATCTTGAAAGGTGATGTCAAATCTTTACCTCTAGAGAATAAGAAAATAAAATTTAAAAAGTGAACAAAAGCAAAATAGAATAAAACTGTATTTAGTGTTTAAGGATAACTTGACCCCTCCAACCCATCTCCCTGGTACCATGGGAGGCGTGGTGGTGGCCCAGCAGGATGAGAGAGCTGTGCCTGTGTAGAGATGAGCATGCTAAAATTGAGGTGAGGCTCTGCAGGAAGGGTCAAATATTCGTATTTAAAAAGAGGTCTTTCTTCGAAAAGCCCTCAGTACTCAGTATACTTGTGGCAGCTGAAGCCACAGACATGGATGATTTTGCCTTAGAAGCAAGCGAAAGATTTAAAAAAAAAAAAAAAAAAAAGGAGACTAAACTTAGGTCTGAGTAAGTTTTACCTTGAACAGCAATTTTGCTCTTTTGCTAAAGACGTTCACTTCCTCATTTTATTTTCATTATATTCATACTTATAGGTGAAAAAGATATTATTATTATTCCCTTTCCATGTTAGGAAATGGAGGCACACATCTTTCAATCTTAAGGGGCAATTCCAGAAGGACAAATCGGATATCCTGTTTTCTCATCTTCTGCCCTTTCCAGTATGGTTCAGTGAATTTATTATTTTTTTTTCCTCATGTGGAACAAGAATTTTAACCTAAATTCTCTGGGTAATAGTCCTAATTCTCTATTTGAATGTTGAGAAATACCTCTAAGAAGTTGACTAATTGCCCAAAGGAGCGATTTTAGAAATCTGCAAACTTGTGTCTAATTGATGACCTCACATATGTTTTCCTCGTGTATTTAACCAACTTAAATACAGAATCCTCTCTGATTTGATGCATACTCCAGGTGGTAATTTTAATAATATTTTAGGACACCTTCCCCACGCACCAAAGAATTCACAGGCATTCTAAATATCAACCTCCAGCTACTCTCCTCAGGAAGGTGATATACTGCCTCTAATGAGCCTGAACTCTGCGATCCATTTAGAATATTCCGTTAAGCTCTATTTAGTACCAATAGATACGGTGCACTCTGGGTGGCCAGTCTGGTCCCATCCCCTCCACCCCAGTGCAGATGGGAATTTACACTTTGGTTCCTGGAAGAGTCCTGCGTTCATCTTAAGATCCTTGCTTCTATTTAGAATTAAGAGTGAAATGCTTTTTTTTCTCTATCATCTGTCAGATTGTGAAAATGCACTGGCTTGTTTGGATTTGGGGTATTGGAATGGTGGGGAGACCATCTGCTTTCTCTGACATGATGACTCCCCATCTTTTGCAAGATGTAATTATTCAGTCCCTTGTACCCAGGCTTTCTCTGAGATGAGGCATTCAAAATGTCCAGCATTAAATGCTTTTCAAATAGAAAACAGGATTTTATGACCCTGCAACTGCAGGCTCAGTGGTTTTATGCTCCTTAGCCTTTGTGATAATGTGTGTCTGCTTCCCCCATACAGGCTATGCTGTGGTTAGTGTTGATTCAGTAAAGAATTTTTTTGTTTCGTTTCCACAGATATTGTGTCTGTGGAGGACAGATTATATTTCCTGATAGAGCTTCCTGGTCTTAAAGCACACTTCACTAATTCCAGCTCTCACTTGTGGTTTTCAGTATAAAACAAGGAAACTGATTATAAAAGAATAGGCAGAAACGAGGGAGGGGAGTAGAGGTGGCATATGTACAGAGAACAACTGAGAAATGGAAGCACTGCATAGTATAAAACATATTTATACATCCAGTTAGTTAAAAGGATATGTATGTCCAGAAAGTTTCTGATCTTATTCTCCCAGACCATAGATTATGGTCTGGCATATTGCAAAGATTTTAATAGAACATACTGTTATTGAAGTTAACATTCTGGAAGATAAAAACTTGTAAATTTCTACTCAGAGTTTTACAGTTAGAGGGAGAATCATAACCTTTTTTGACCTTTAGAAAGCTGTCAACCTTGTGTGCTTCATTGTTTGTAATACTTTGTATAAAAAAAATTCCTTTAAAAGCAGAAGGTGTCGTCTGACATGTATCCTCTGAATCTCTGGAACGCGGGTCCTGGTTATAATGAGAACTCCTTTAAATTGCTCATCTGTGCCGTTGTTGTGTTTGGCCCATTAAACCCTGAGCTCGTGAAAGAAAGGAGTTACATCTAGTCTCTACTAGGTCAGGGGCATATACTTCCCCAAGAAAAGTGCTGGCTAGAAAGAAGTGATTGATTGGGTGTTTTGAAGTGTTTATATAAACACGTGAACTGGGTACATAGATATGTTGTGCCTGTGGCCTGAGGAGACAGTCATAGAAGTGGCCACCTGAGAGCAGGCACTCTGTCTCAGATCTGCTTTTTTCAGAGGGATGGTGCTAGAGGGAGAGGTGACTTTTCCACAGAATGAAGTCTGCATGTACAAGATCGTTTGTATTTAAGGCAAAGTAACCACAAGGGTAATTTGTAAAGTATTTACTATTTAGTGACCTGTTATTCCTTCACTTACCTAGTGATGTGGAAATAATGTTTCTAAACATTAAAGTGATTGGCCAATCACCTGATGATCTTAAAATAGACTTCCAAGTGAAGCTGGAACGTTTGCAGGGTCCACCGTGGGCAGGGGGACTACTACTGCTCCCAGAAGGATCTAAAATTTGCAAAGTAGGTGATGAGACATGTTCCGTGAGAGGAACCAGCATGGAATTGAGGGATGATTCTATCTGACAAATACAATCCTCCTTGGGGCTACAGTACAGCAGAGAATATCAGGCATGATAAAGAACAGCCACACAAGGACTCTGAGGTTAAGGAGAAAAGCTGTACTTAGATAAATAAATTAAGGAGCCATTTTGAGGTGCATAATGCAGTCCTTAACTAGTGAGAGGAGATAATGACCTTGAAGCAAGGTGCTGGCTGCCCAAGGAAAACTCTTGTGGAACAGAAGCTGTGTAGGACACGGGAAGAATTAGAAGACCCTAGAAGACAAGGGATCCAAACTTACCCAGGGCTGATTCTCTTTTATTTCCATGTGGGCAAAGATTCTCTCTCAGCTCTTTAGTAAGAAAAACAAAATTATATCAGAAGCTTGGCACATATGTTGTGTGTGTAAGTATAAATACGAGATAAATACGTAGTTAAGGTAAGTATTCTGTGAAAAACTGTGCTTTAAATGTGTGGGATTTTAAATCTATTATTAAAATATTTCTCAGGCTTAGGTGCTGAAGATTTGTAATTGCAAATTTGAAAATTTTTCAGGATAAAATTATCTGTGGCGTGGTATTGGTGTAGAGTGTGGGGGTGCTGATTATTCATGTGTTCGTGTATTTGGATGGACACAGGATGGACGCATTAGGATGGACTTTGGCCTTGCTTCAAGTCCCCACTTGGTCCGTCTGTACAGAAATAGAGATGTCATTTAGTCATTAAAAATCTTTATTATGTAACCTTATTTCCTTAGAGACTATTAACTCAGCATTCTTCATTTCTTAAGTTACAGTACACCCTCATTCATAAATTTGATAGTCTCAGATTCTGTGTTTGGTAAGGACCTATGAAGATGGATGCATCTCTGATTCTCAACCCTGAGTCCCTCGTGCATATTAGATGCTAAGCACCCTTTCCCTGCACACATATAGTTCTACTCTGCATACACACAAGCACACATATCCACATATGCTTGGAGATGTCCACATGAACCCACATACAAACATGCATGAACACACACACACACACACACACACACACACACTCACACACACAGACCTACACGTGCGCACACACATGCATCCCCCCCGACCCCCGGGACATAGCTTGAAAGAATCTGGCTTCATTCCACAGGTGGGGGTCTGAACATTGGTATTTAAAAGTACCTCCCTATGGAATTCTAATTTGCAGCCAGGGTTGAAACCCACTGGTCTACGGCATGTAGTAATCTGCAGTTTTGCTGAGGCACAAAATTGAATCACTTGTGCTCGGAGTAAGTGATTCAGTCGGTGAAGAGGCTAGTCTGCCACTCAGCTTCTGCACCTCTGGACAGCCTGGTTTTACTCTATTTGGGCTTGCACACACGCTGACTTTTAGAAAGCAAACGACAAAATTTCTGAAAAAAGAGCGAACAAACAAAAGTGAACCAAAATAGCACTTTGCTTCCTCTTCTTTGTGGGAAATTGGCTGAACCAAAAGAAACACTCACATCTCAGATGGTTAAGTGAAAAGATAGTCCTAACAAAGCCCAGTAGTTGGAGATGCATTAATCGTACTCTAAGTAAGCAATCTTATATTACCTATGTCCTCTTTATCTATAGTGCGATCCTGTTAGAATTCTAAGTTAATGCAAAAAAGAAAAGGATTTATCTGACTAGCTAGATGTTAGATGCCATTGGCCTCATAATGACTAGGATACATCATCATAGGAATTAAAACTGGTTCCAGACTGGCTCAATAGTGAACATTCTAAACAAGGATAGAATTATCTGGCATTTTATGCCATAAATTTGCATGCATATGTATGTATGTGTATATATGCACACAAACAAAAAACAAGAAAACAAAGAAAAAATTTCCTTCATATTGAAATCAGTCCTTCCAGGGTATGTGGTGACTCACAACCATGACAGCACTGATTTCCCCTTCACCCCAAATTAAAACCTGTTTTTCTCACAGATCTCTCCTTTATTTATTATTATTAATCCTTTGTATCTTGAGACACTCACTGCACACGGACTCTACAGAGGCTGAACTGTACCATCTATTTTAGTAACAATATTATAAAATCTAGAGGAAGAGATGGGGTGCCTGGGTGGCTCACTCAGGTCATGATTCTGGCTTCCTGGGACTGAGCCTGCTCAGCAGGGATCCAGCTTCTCCCTTTCTTGTCCCCCCCCACACCCTACCTGTGATTTCTCTCTCTCTCTCTTTCTGTCAAATGGATGAATAAAATCTTTTAAAACTATCCAGAGGAAGAGAATTGAGAACAGTTTTGTTGAAAGAGATTTTATTTTCTTGTTTTCTACTTGTTTTTAAAAAATTCAAAACTTATACTCTGTCTACTAAAGGACCCTTTCTAAATACTGAATCCACACTTTCTGATAGGTTCCCATTCAGCTATGGCACCTCTGCTCTAGTACTGACCATTCATTAAATGGCTTTGTACTGGAACTGCTCATGATCTCTGTACCATGGAAAACCTAGACAAGTAAGGATAAACTGACCCATTGCTTGTGTTTCCTTGATTCATGTCTTACCTTATAGACAGTACTTTATACTATAAGATTTGTCCCCCTTAAAGTGCCATGTAAGTAGATATCTGAGCCAAAACAAGCCACTTCATAGATATACCTGCCTTTTTCTATTTTGAAAAAAATCCTCTGCAACATGTTGGTGAGTTCAAGGTTCAACTATTGTCCTCACAGTTTTCAATATGATGTACTAAAGATACCTCCGTAGAGGTTTTGCTCCTAAAAACCTTACTTGTTTAACTGGGCATAAAGCATGTGCATAGCTTACTCTGTTCCACATGCCCATCAAACATTTTTTTTTTTTTTAAGGATTATTTATTTATTTTAGAGAGGGAGGGAGTGAGAGAAAGATTGAAAATGAGCAGGGGGAGAAGCAGAGGGAAAGGAGAAAGAAATCTCCAGCAGACTCCCCACTGAGTGTGGAACCCCATGCCAGGCTTGATCCCAGGACCCTGAGATCATGACCTGAGCTAAAATCAAGAGCCAGCCACTCAACTGACAGAGCCCCCCAGGTGCCCCTTGAGTTCCTCACCCATAGGAACCAGGAACTGTACAGACAACTGTTTTGTTCACTGATGCTCAGAGATAAGGGCCTGGAAACACTTCCACTTAAGGGATGACATCAAGCTAGCACCCCCTCACATCCTCCTCATTTGATTGTCCAGAAGAGTGAGCAATGATCTCTGAGAAGTCTTACGCAGCACCCCTACTAACAATGTAACTGCCTTTTGCCCATGTTCCGCTTGCATTGAGCTTATGTGTTGTGTTTGAGTCGTCCTTGTCACTAAGACCAATGAGACTCTTACACCTCATATCCTCTCCCCTACATATCTTTGACTTTCCTGCTGCCACATCTGGTAAGACCCACTGTAGACCCCGAGTATACAAATGGCCCATACCATAAAACTTGTGTCTGCAGTAGAAACCTCAAGTCTGACTGCGTCCATCAGCAGTTCCAAAAGTAAGTCTACACTCAACATACCCACAAATTCTTCACTTCCCTTGTATTATGTCCAGGTTTTATCCCTGTGGAATTTCTTTGGGTAAATAAATGCACTGTGTCTCATTCCCATTTGTAGCTTCTCATAATGACTTGCACATGCTTTAGATAGAAAATCCATTTATATTAATAAATACATCCACAAAACAAAATCGTGCTTTTTTAAATACACTGTCCTTGGCTGCAGATTAAACATTTTAGCCCCAACTCAACCCCCACCACATGTACTTCTGGTTTCCTGGATTGAGGAAAGTTGTGTCTCCTTTAGGGTTTCTGAGAAGTTTCTTGGAATTTTCTAATTTTAATTTCCTCCAAGCTCAGAAAGCAGGTAACTAAAATTTGTAGAATTTGTGTTAAGTTAAATGGGACACTCGGAGTCTGAGGAATTTATACCTCTAGAAATATATGCCTTTACCATGTTGGTCATAAAACTGAATGGGAAAAACAATATTTTCACCCACCTGAAATACAAGAAAGCACCAGGAATTACATAGGAAAGTAAGGGTTGAATATCTCTAAACAACTGAATAGATTAATTCAGAATAAAGAAGACAAGAGAAAATTTCTGGTCTAATATATTTCTTAACTATAATACTAAATGTATCTGATACTGTCCCTAGTCCCTGCTCCCTGATACAGGAATGAATGAAGAGGATAAAATATCCTGTAAGTGATATTTAGTTAAGTTATTTTAATAGCAGTTTCATTACATCTAGCCATTGAAGAAGGTGAAAAGTGAACTCCAGGGAACTGTAATGACTTGACAAAGGTCATTTTAGCAGTAAATGACATAGAAGAGAGTGGTTTCCAGAGACCTGACCTCTAAACCCTGCCTCCCCATTCTGCTTTCCCCTGATACTGCCATAAATGAATATGCTATTTTGATGGTGACAAAACAATAGAAATGCTTCTTATTTTATATGTGAAATGATGTTTTTCTTTACACAAATAAAGTGATATGGCAGTACCTCAGAAACACAGGTGCTCATGAGATGTACCTGTCCTTTTAGAAGTACACATAGATATCTATAAAGCTGTACCCTTTTTTCCTATAATATAAGCTTTTAAAAAAAATTATAGCTAACACACAGTGTTACATTAGTTTCAAGCGTGCAACATAGTGATTAGACGTATGTATACATTATGCTATCCTCACCACAAATGTAGCTACCGAGTGTCACTGTACAATGTTACAGTACCACTGACTACATTCCCCATTCTGTCCCTTTCATCCCTGTGAATTTTTTATCCCATTATTGGAAGTGTGTACCTCCCACTCCATCTATTTTGTCCATTCCCCACACCCTTCTCCACTCTGGCATCCGCTATTTTGTTCTCTGTATTTATGGGTCTGTTTCTGGGTTTTTGTTTGTTTGTTTGTTGTTTTGATTTTTGAATTCCATGTAAAAAGCTGTACTCTTGATGTGCCCTACTAAACCCAGTTTTTTGCTTCTTAACAAAACTGTAAAAGTCCAAGTCAAGGTCCCCTTAAAAAAGGGGAGGGGGGAGAAAGGGAGAAAAGAAAAGAAAGAAAAATAAGAGAAAGAAAGAAGAAAGAGAGGAAGGAAGGAAGGAAGGAAGGAAGGAAGGAAGGAAGGAAGGAAGGAAGATAGATGCTTATAGTATTTCTTTTCTTCAGTTGGGATCATAGCTCTAAACGACTCAATAGATAATGTGTGTTGTCAAAAATGTTTTTAGCTCCAAACTGTTCTGACCATTCATTGTTGAACAGTAAAAATCAAGATAAAAAACATTTTCAACTCTATCTTACTATGTGGTGAATCTGTGAGGTCCTCAAAGCATATTCCATCAGGAGAATTTTCTCATATTATATTTTCATTTCTTTGAAGACTTTAAGCCTCAGTTTAACTATTTTCTGTTTCTGAAAGCTGTCATACTTTAAAACTTAAAAGTGTTACTTGTTTAAAGAGCTGTCACCTTAACTGGGAATTCATTGGCCAAATAAAAACCAGGGTTTGGCCTTGCTTTAGGGCACGATGCCTAGCCAGTGGAGACTCAGCTCACCATCAGTTAGCTCATGTGGAGGAACTGAGTGGTCTTCCGGGGTAGGAAAAAATTAATACATCTCAGTGAAAGAGCACTAACAACTGGAAGTTGTGGTATGCATGTCAGTCAGTGGAGATAAAGAGTTCCTCCCAAGAGACTGGTGAGATTTCTACCAACCAAGTTGCCCTCTCTCTATAGTGCTCCAGTAGTGATGATGCTGTAGCTTTCTTAGTGGCACCTTCACCTGAATGGCTGTTCTTGAGTCTATCTGGAAGCACTCCTTTAAAGACATTTCTCCATGCTGTGTTACAGTTAAAAACAAAACAAAACAGAATAGTTTTACAAAACCACTAGACAGCATCTTCTTCAGGAAAATGCTGTTTGTAGACCATCATAAATTAAAGAAGGCCATCAAATCACCTTTTAACTTCTTCTTGGCTACTGGAACTCAATTTATGTAATTTTCTCATGTATCCCCATAATAATATTGTTTCTATTTTTAGAAATGCATCAAATTTTCTCATCTTTTCTTTAAGTAACTACAATTGCAAAAATTCTAAATGGGAAGTAGTAAGTGCAGAGAATGGGGAAAAGTTCTAGGTTTGTTATGTGCTATATCATGTTTCTTTATGATATCCTGAATTCCTGTTGATATTTCTTACCGTGGCAGTATGTTAACAAATATAATTCAGCTTTAAGGCAGTAAGAATCAGAAGACCAAATACGAAATAGAAATCTATCTCATCCAGTCATTTAAAATATGCATCTTGATTAGTCAGCTTGACAAATATATCCATCAATGCATCAACCAACAAAACTTGATTACCATACTGTCCAACAGTATAACAACATGGAGAAATAAAAGATAGTCTCAAGAATCTGAGGGTACACTGGGCATGATACAGTGACCATGTATACTGTTTGCTATGTTCTTTTTGCCCTCTGCTCTTGGGCTTATGGTGGGATTGCTCTTCTTGACCTCTTATAAGTTGAATAGAGTAATGGGTCCAGTTCTTTTCAACAGGTTATCAGTGGAAGTAAGATATTTGAGTACAAACTCTAGACCCTCCAGATCTTTTATTTCCCCTTTTAGATAGGGCTCCAGAGTGAGGATAAAGCACAGAAGAATATCCTGTTCTCACACAATGGCTATGCATCATTTTTTTTCAAATAATTTTTTTTTCAAATCACTGAGATTTTTGTTACTACAGTGTGACCTAGCATTTGCTGACTAGACTAATAGATAAAATCAACATCTGAACAACTACAAACAGAAAAAAGGTAATTGAGTTTGTAACACATTTCTTACTTATATATATTTCTTGATAAATATGTTTTCTAAGTTGATCAGAAGTTAGGCTTAAACTAAAACCTTGCCTATCCCAATTTCTGGACCAAGCATTTGGTGGGCAAGAGGATGTAATCTTCATTTATCAAAAACAATCAAACATATCAACTGTATTAATTTTCCAGGGCTGCCATAATTAATTATCACAAAGTGGGTGGCTTTAGAACAGAAACTTACTCCCTCACAGGTTTGGAGTCTAGAATTCTAAAATTAAGGGATCAGCAGGGCCCTGCTCCCTTTGAATCCTTTAGGGAAGAATCCCTCCTTGCCTCTCCCTAACTTTGTTTGTCTCTTGACTGTCCTTGGTGTTCCCTGGCATGTAGCCCTATCACTGTAATCTCTACCGACACCTCCACATGGTCTTTCTATCTGTGTGCTTTATATGGTCTTTTTGTCATGACACCAGTCATTGGATTTAGGGTCAGCCACATTCTGAGGTTCTAGGTAGACATAAGGTGGTGGGGAGAGAACATTACCAAATTCAATATGCCTGCACTGCCCTAAATATGGTTTTGAGTTTCAAATATTATCTATATAATTACCAGGTCAACATCGCAAATGAAAGACAATTATGCCATTGGATTTAGCATTGATTTTTCTCTCATTGCTGATACTCTACATAGCTTACAAAAGAAAATGGAGGAAAAAGCCCGATTATTACTTGTCCTTGTCTTCTCCATAATTAATAGATATGAAATAAATATTTGTCAAATGAACAAATTGATTAGATACATAAAATTATTCTTGATCAAATGACAACCAGATTTCTGAGACTGAATCCACAGAGTTACTGGTTTTATAATTCTGCTGCCATCTGGATAATTAGAAGGTCTGTAATAAGCTTCCTTATTTTTGCCTTAATTTTTTATTTTGCCCTGTATGTTATATTATTTTTTTTCTTTATGTGGTACGTAGGTCTGTAGTTCAGACAAATCTATAGTGTTGTATTTGAAAAACTGTCAATCTCTACTGCATTGGCATCATTATTAAATATGAATTGGGTATCTACTCGGTATCAATGATGACAAATAGAAAGGTAGGCGATTTGAGTCCAGTTTTGAAAAATGAATGACCAGATCGCTTTAGGCCATTTAGAAGCACACTAGACCCAGTTTTGAGGGTGATAAATAGACAGAATACAACCGTCTTAGAGTATCATAGGCCTGAAATTAATTTCAAGGATTAGGTTTACCAAAACAAGCTTCATTAAAGATAATTTGAATTAGGACCAGGGTTAAGGTATTATGTTGTCTGAGAAGAGTAAGTCTTTAAGGAATTAATGCTTTAGCTCATTTAGTTTATCTAACTAAATCTATTAGACCTTGAAGTAATGAGACTCAGTGGTGAATGAATTTTGGTGAGAAGAAAGAGGGGAACTTAATGCACTTTTTGGTTATCAGAACTCTGCAATTTACAACTCTTAGTTTCTAGTAGATGAGAGTTTAGAGACAAAGGAGCTTAGTCAGGGTACCTGAAAGGATGAGCTGTATGCCCCGGAATAAAATTTCATTTTATGGCAGTTTTGCTAAGGGCTGTCCTTAAAAGCTTCGTAAGTCTTGGTTTCCTTGGATCTTATTTATTGCCTAGAATAGTGCCATGTTGCACTCTCATTTAGTATGGCACATCAGAGTATATGATGAATTTTTTTTTTTCTGCCTTAAATCCCCACAGAGCACAATGATAGAGACATAATGCATCTGCATACACATGTAAGGTAGTTTGAATTTAATGCATTTCATATCATTAAAGTTAACATTTCATGTATTATATTTCCTTTTAGAATACACTTGCATACATCCATATCCATATAGATATATGCACGCACACACACAAAATCCCATTATGTAGATCAATTTACATGATCACAATGTTCATATCCATAAAGCAGTGAACTTCCCAAATCAGATGCATGCATAAAAGCATTGATGCATAAAATTTCCATCTTGCAAGTACAGAGAAAGTTCTAGTAGGCATTTAGTGCCATGACAGGTCACTTAGGTTACAACTAGCTTTATAGGACATGCTAATAAGATTTAACCTTCTTTGTCTGTTGCTGAAGAGGAGGGAAGAGGGGAGGGGTGAGACCTTCTTATCTTTGAAGATATCAAAGAAAATTAAAAACAACCACTTTTCCTCTGATCCCTGTGGCTGAATGTTTTTGAGCTGCATAAATGAGGTACATACAAAAAGAATATATATTTAAGCAAACAATATGAAGTCTTAATCTAGTCTCTACTGATCATGGCATAAGTGACATTGATAAAACAGAATTTGATGGAGTGTGTGTATAGAATTACTTCCATCTCCATACTTGATGTAACTTTTCATCTAAAGTAAACTCCATTGATATTACTATTTAAAATGGAGAGCTAAAAACCCAAAGTGCCATGCGACAACACTTAAGTAAAAATTTATTAGACTTGTCATTTCTGTTAATTATTATCATTTCAGCTAATTACCAGCCATTCCTGTTGGTTATTAGACATGTCGTTTCCCCTTCCAAGATGCCATCTAGCACCATCTCTGATTCTGGTGTCACTGCACACACTCAGGCAAGGGGTTAGAAGCCACCCCAGTAGATGTGAACTCCAGAAGAACCATTCAGAATTGCTACCAAAAGGCAGAATGACTAGTGAAGAAATCCTTAACAATTCTTATCCTTCTCACTTGTTAGGGTAAAATCTAGGGAGGTGGCATTATTGTGTTATAAACAAAACAACAAAAGCAAAAGGGGTTGTCTATGGGCTAGAGATAATCCATGAAGAGTTTATCGATAGCTTAACCAAACTCCAGAAATCTCTAGAACTCAGCAACATTCACTTCCCCAGGGTCTTACAATCTATATTGGACAGTAGACTGAGAGGTGTTGGCTGAAGGGTAGCTTAGGGAGAGCAGCCTGACACTGATTTCCAATAAAAAAATCCTCCCTGTCTGAAAAGCTATCAGCGGATGTTAGAGAACTGTGTGTATGTGTGTTTATGAAAGTGTTTATTTTTCCCCCAGGTTTTCATAAAGTATAATCTGGTGATAGTAATAGAGAGATTAATCTATGAATTTCATCAATGAAATGAAATTCAGGCATTGCAAGGAAGAAAACACAGAAATGCAGACGTAGGGGCGCCTGGGTGGCTCAGTGGGTTAAACTGCTGCCTTCGGCTCAGGTCATGATCTCAGGGTCCTGGGATCGAGTCCCGCATCCGGCTCTCTGCTCAGCAGGGAGCCTGCTTCCCTCTCTCTCTCTGCCTGCTTCTCTGTCTACTTGTGATCTCTCTCTGTCAAATAAATAAATAAAATCTTTGAAAAAAAAAAAAGAAATGCAGACGTAGTATTTAAAAGAAATGTCAATGGACTTCAGCATCTCTAAACAAACAGTATGGACACTTGATTTCAGTATCTTTAGGGTTTGATTGGGAATCATGGCATGGTCCTCATGAATAAGGCAGGTTGTGCTAATTGTAAAAAATGTTCATGGCAACTCTATTGGATAGCTGGATAAATGCCCTCTCATTATATTTTGGTTTTATACATAATCAAAATAAAATGGAAAACTGAAAGATTATTTTGGAATCTACTCAGTAGAAGTAGCCAAATTCATCAAATAAATTATTTTGCTGTTGAGGTTTTTCTCCAAAATAATCCAAATACACTTCAGTTTGCCACTGCAGGCTCAGAAATCCACCCTCCCCACAAAGGCTGCATTTGAGTTCCTAACGCATTCATTTTCTAATAGACCTATCTATGTTCGTGCTATATCACTGGTTTCCCCTCTACACATCGGGCTAAAGTAGCCATCCCTCACTCATCCCTTTGAAATGTTTATTCAGTGTTAGTGAGGCAATAGCGTTTTGGTCAAGACTACCGTTACTAGTCAGAATTCAAGGGCATCTGCCAAACCTAGGGCAAAAGAGGGAAGGAAGGGAAAGGACTGCTTAAAATTTACTATGGTCTAGGAAGAACTTGGGTGTTCTAAATACATGCACAACATTCTCAGGCTTTGTTAGATGCTGCGGGAGGCGGGGGGCAGTGACACTAGAACAAAGAGGAAACTCCAGCCATTCACTGGACTAAAACCAGATGTTTCAGAAAGTATCTTGTCCAACTAAGAATCTTGTCCAACTGCCACAATGGCTGGCAGTTAAAATGCCTTGCAGAAGACTGAAATAGCAAATAGCCGGTTGGTCATTACACAGTTAAAGCTGGTCTACATTTTATATCCCTACACTGTCAGAACTCAAGTATTGGGACTTGGACACACACCACCAGCTTGTGCATTCTGCAAGATTACGAAACCAAGAGCAGTCCCATCAGAACAGGATTCCTAGGGACAGGAACAAATTAATCAAATGCTGACGAAATTTACAAAAGGTACAAGAGGTTTTGAAGGCAAGAGAGGAATGTAATTGCTACAAGGCAAGGATACACAAAAAACTTTAGAGAGCAAAAGAGTACATGTAAGTAGAGGTAATTCCCCCCGCCCCAACCCCTTGGGGAAGAAAACAGAGTAATGGAAATAATACTTTCAGGGTATGTATTATAGAAGGTAAGATCTACTAAATTAATGATGAAATCAGAAGTTTGTACTTCGATTAAAGGCTAGTATGGTCAGTATCACGCACAAAATTCCTGCTCTGTTTAGTGTAGACAGAACAAAAGGAAGAGCAAGGGTTGGGGAATGATGTAGGAATTCTATCCTAAACATAATTGTTAGGTACTATTTAGGTTGACTTTCTAATCTGTCTCAGGGAACCGGAATAAACATCATGGCAAAAACACGAGAAATTTCTCTCTATATGAAAACAGCCACTAGGCACAATTGAGTTGTTTGTAACCTGTGCAAAAACTCCCCCTCAAGCTTGAGAACTTTGTTTCTATCTTCCTACCCCAAACTGGCAATTGGCTATAGGTATTTGCCTGGAGCAACTCTGGGACAAATTGGAAAGGGAATAGAAAAATAACTTGCTGCACGTGAGTGTGCGTGCGTGCTTCACCACAATCAATCACATTTTCTCTGACATTGCTTCATTTGTGGATTATTGCAAAAACACAGGAAGAATGTGAAAAGATAATGTTGTAAAGCCATCGGAATGAAATTGGTGGGAGGAACCCATTTCTCACTGTGTTCCCCAGCACCTCTGCACTCCGAATCCCAGCATTGTTTAAACCTCCATTCTATATAAGAAAGCTAATCAAATGACACTCAGGAAAATTGACTTGGGTTTTCAATCTAGTTTCAGATCTCTAGTGTACTTATTTCAAATGGCATTTGTTATTCTCTGCATATCCTTAGGAACATGCCCTGTCAAGAAATGCCATACAACTTCAAACCATGTTTTTTCCCACCTCTATAACTTTTTATGTATTCCCTTTTTACATTTTATTACAGCATAACATCTAAAAATGAAATAAAGATTATAGGCAATGCTTCAGGACCTAGAGTTCTATGCCTTGCCCTGAATATAAAACCGTGTTGATAGGAACTGCTGTTATACCTCTGTAAATTGCTCAAATCTCCCCACTGACCATCACTGTAATTATTTCTGCTTGGAAATGAAAGGTTTGATGGGCAGAGGGGTCTTTTTTTAAATGTATATCTTTTCTTCCATTCATCTGAACTGCACATTTCCCCTTGGTGGTGAATTACGGAGATTACATCTATATTTATTTATAATTATCTCTGGGAGGGGAGTAATGAAACAGAAATGAAGAGAAAAACAAGCAATCAATTTTTGTAACTTTTTAAAGGTAACAGTATGAGAATTTGCTCGTCATGTTCATGATTTTAATGAAATCAGAGTAGTTGGTGTAATTGTTCTCTTGGAAATTGTATACTTTGTACAAGATGGGGAAAAGGGAGGGAAGGAAGAAAGGAGAGAAAGAGGGAAGGATGGAGGGAGGGAACAAATGGAGGGAGATAGAGGGGTGTGGAAATTTCAAAGCAGAAATGGAATTTCTAGAGACAGGGCAACTTCATCCAAACATGTCTGCCGTAATACAAAAGTTTCTGTAGTCAGCTAATTTTGAAGACAGGGAGTTTGTGACAAATGTATAGAAAAAGCCCTTTAGATTTTTTTCCTATAGATTTAGAATATTTATGTCATATCTGTTCTCCATTCTTTTCATATCTGTTCTCCATTCTTACCTCTGCTCCAACTTTGTAACGTGGCTTTCCTTTTTGGCTTCTGGCTCTATGATTGGGGTCGATTGGTTCCTTTCACCTGAACACAATTTTTTTTTTTTTTTTTTTTTTTTTTTTTTTTGCCAAACATACTATGATTGGACTCTTGCTTACATTTATAGGAAACAGCAGGCATCCAAAGATGGGAATGTGGTGGGGTAGGTGTAGTGGTGTGTGCAGATGGAGAGGATAGGAGTTTTGACTTTGTCAGATGCCAACTACTTCTGTATCCTCTTCTGTCTACCCCCAAGGATTATTTGTAGGATCAAAGTGAGTCAAGATTCTCTCCCCTACCTAGTAAGAAGGCACTCAAGAGTGGGGAAATAACTTTAATTAATAACAAGACAAAAGCATAATTGGAAATCGGGGCAAGGAGGAGAAATAGAGAAAGTTAGAGGGTGTCAAAAGTTGTTTTCTTCTGTTCATGGAAGGGATAATAGCTGCTGTAATTGTGGTTGTATACTGTTAACTCATCTGCCTTCCCTAAAGTTCCAGAGAGCAAGAACGTTTTTCTTTCTTCTTTTCCATCTTTCTTTCTACCATTTCCCCCATCTTCCTTTCCTTACCTTGTTCTTTCTCTTCTCTCTCTGTCTCTCCCTCTTGGTCTCTGTCTCTGTCTCTGTCTCTCTCTCTCCCTTTTCTCCTTACCTTTCTCTCCTTCTTTTCTTTTTCTTTATCTAAACTAGATTTGATAAGCCCCACGGAAGGGCAGTGACCTCAGCGTACATTTCCTGGAGAAAAAGACCCATTTGAGTATGGAGGTCCTAGACTAATTAGACCCAGGCTGCAGTGTGGTGAGATGGTTTCTCTAGCATTCAAATCTCAGGGGATGAATAAAAGTCTATCCAAACCTTTCTTGGTTTTTAAAGAAGGTAAGAATGGAAAGGCTCTCACTATGATCCCAAAGGACATGCATGTCCTGGAATTGAGACTATTTAGAATTCTTCTATGAGCAGAGTTACTGAAGAAATCCTGCGTTCTGCATGTATATCTTTCTTCGATATACATGTAATCTCTGAGTCTTTTGGACTATGCACGCAATGCCAAATTAGATAGTGGGGTTAAAAACAAAGTACGAGACTGCTTCATAGAATTGTTGAATTTAGATGCTATCTTGCTCCGTTTTATAGATGAGGAGACTAAGGCAACTGGCCCAATGCCACAGACTTAGTTGGATACAGAACTAACACCGGAATCTTTCTGTCTGCATGTTAGGATGAGTAACACTCTAGTTATATAAGTAGAACTGATCTCACTGGGTATACACTTCAGATGAGTCCTCTAGTAGACATCTATGTAACACCATTAATTACCAGGGAGAGAGCCTTAGACTAATTAGTGGAACAAAATGTACCAGCTTGATTTGACTGTGGTCATGCAAAGTCACTCCTGACTTTTAGTAGACTAAGAACGCTTTAGCAATGGCCAGAACTCTAAGAGCTTCCAAGATAAAAGCAGAAGTCCTTGCCTGAAGGGGGTAAAAGGGTGCTAAGGAAATTGTGAGTGTGAAATTCAGAAAGAATACCTGCCAGCACACTGATTTTCCCCTGCTTTTAGTTGACTTCAGGTTTAAGAATTGTTTTTGATATGCATATCACTGCCTCTTGTTCAAGTTAATTTGTTTAAACATTCATGAAGGAGAAGGTTTTTAATAGAAATGTGCCAAATGTTTTTTTCAATTACAGACAAACTGGGGTGTTTGCTGATCCATGAACAATGTGAATATTTAGTTGTGGAGAGTTTTACTGCCTAGTAACAAAGTTGTTGTTGGGTGGGTTTTTTTTTTTTTTCTTCTTCTTTTTTTAAATTTTTGCTCTCTCTGTTAAATGCCAAAATCTGTAAGGAAAATGATGGCAAGCAATTTAGCACCAGTGTCCTCACAAATGGCTTGTTTTGAAAAAGGCGGAAGTTGGATTAGGCTTTGTTAGGTTAAAGCAAAAAGAAAACAATTGTGTATGGGCGAGAGGCAGTGGAGGAAATGATTCTGTGGGCTGACAAAAATCAGTGAGGATGCAGGGAGATCAGCAACAGTATTGGTGCTGTTAAGTTCATTTTATGATCCATTAGGTTTAGATAGTGTTGTAGAAAGTTGAGTCAGAGACTCCAGGGAAAGTTTGCCATCAGAGGCATGTTAGCTGACCTATCTTGGGGTTGGAGATCAAAGAACAAAGGGTCAGTGGACAGGTGAAGGTTCTGTGAGATCTGGCCAATTTGTGCCCTGCTCTTACCTTCTCCGTAACCCCAGCAGAGCGTTTGGCAAATAGTGGAAGCCCAGTCGATATTGTTGGATGAGTAAGTGAATGAATACAGGCAGTGAACAATAGAAGTATGCCTAAGAGGACTAGCATTTGCAAATAGGAACATACAGTAGCAAATAACTTATACCTGATTGGGAAGACTGAGGTTCACAAACAGGATGGCTCTGCAAAGGATTAGGCAAAGGCTCGCACTAGTGGAACTAAGGTATAGTGTAACAATTTAGTTATAATTAGATTGCAAAAATTTGGTTTTTATGGGTAGAAGTATCCTGAATAAGATGTACTTGGCTTTGAGCTGCTGAGCTTCTAAGTTACTGACTAGGCTCCTTCAGTTCCCTCACCCTGAAAACTGGATCAATTCGAGAGCCCAAGATTAAACAGAAGTGGGGAACTGACACCAATGCAGAACTGTAGAAAAACTGAAAGCTGGAACACAATAACAAGTGATTTCAATCCCCTTTTATGGAACTTTGGGCACAAAGGAATACCACTTGCCAGATGTTTCTTCCAAGTAACCAGCAGAAAAAGACAACTTTGGTGTCCTGCCAGAACCACAAGGGATTCCTCAATCAAAATTCCTTCCATCTTGGAATCTCTATCGATTTCATTGGCTAGAAAACTCATGTTCAGTTGAGTCTCATCACCACAGTCCATATCTTCCACCATTTTCTGGATGCTGCTATCTCTGAGACAGATCACATTTAAAATCTGTGCCACTGAAGTCTCAGAACCAACAGAGGAGGATGTGGCTATTGTTAACCATCTATCTTTAATGTCAAGTCATTACTACTTCCCTTATCAAGAGATGATTGGCAGAATCTGCAAGAGATGCCCTTTCTTTTCATCCTCAGTGAAAAAATGACTTTCTGTGGTATATGCTCTGTTACAGGGTATCAGAAAGGTGCCCCGTCTCTCCTTTAGACCTTTCAGGAAGCTGGTCAGAATTATAGAACTTCTCTGAAGAGTAGATCAGAGGAGGGGTCATTGGCATTTTTATTTTATAATGTGTAGTATTCCAGATTGGGACCATACTCTGAGTACACATAGATGTGAGAAACCTACATGGAGTTCAGGCCAAATTCCTGGGGAGATTAATAAGCAAAGGTAAGATGATGCTGGTTGGTTGTTCGTATTCAAGTCAGTCTGGTTCATCTTGAGACTTGGAATAGAAACATAGATTGGGTAAGGTTTCAGAGGTTCCAATAAAGTTGGGCCAGATCCAGTAAACTTGTTGAAGCTCAGTTGCATGGTGTTGGGTTAACTGATGGCAACAGAACTTCCAGAAAATGTTGTGTGTCTCTTTGGCCATGAGTGCTCTCTTTCCACAGAACTCTTAACAATAACAGAAGTGGTAGAAGGCTTTGCTGAACACACTTGAGCATATCAAACAAGAGTTCTGCATTTGCCTAATTCTTGAACCTGGAAAAAACAGGAGTTTTAGCAAAAGACAAAGAAATGGATAGGAAATGGGGGTAAACTATAGTGAATAATAGTCACAGATGATGAAATAAAATATGGAGTAGTGACCCAAAGTGGCTTTGAGGTATGAGAATGTATAGGTAGGCGCTTAAGTCAACAGTTTGTAAAAGAGAGCCTGAGAAGGAGTAGAAAATAGACAATGCTTTTGTTGTGTTTTAATGAGGGAGGGAGAGATTAAAGTCCCACATTTTCCATCTTATCCTCTCTTCTAGGTCTTTAGATCTAAAATATACTTATTACTTTTGTGGTCATGTTTTCTAAAACTTAAACTAGAAACTATGGTTTGACACTGACAATCAGAATATTTAAACCAGGGCATACTTACATGGGATCTTCATTTCTTGATATCTTGCTGTCAGATGGCAGTGGAACTGGTTGTTGCAAATAAAGTAGATCCAGTGCAATATCTCCACATTTTTTTAATTGACCTGATATCTGAAAAATCTATTTTGACAAAATACAGATCACTATTAACAGAAGATTCCTTGATTCTGATAAGTTTCATGCCATGGGCAGTCTAAATTTCTTCATATTTTCATTTGAAATGTTTAGTAAAACACCTTTTTTTTTTTCTTACCAATTTTTAAAGGAGATTTCCTTTAAGAGAATGAGGAACAATGAAAAGTCATAATCCAAGGGCAGCGCAATAGTGAATAGGAGCTACCCTTGGCATCTGCTCTTCCTAGGTTATCAGTGGTATTAATGCAGTCGCATGTGGAATGCATGGAAGTTCCTGATTTATATCAGGTAAGCAGCCACCCATTCTATTTATATGGCTGGTCTTGTTTAAAAAGATCTCAGATTGTCAATTTAGGGCCAAGCCAAAGAATCTAAGTTTGTTTTTTAGTTTTCCTTGAAACTGTGTTCATAGGGGCATTAGTAGTGTTCGAAGGAGATGCCTGGGGGTTAATGCAGAGGTAAAGAGGAGGAATATAACTGGTAATCAGGCAGGGTGGGGCACATGGCCTCTGCCTTCTTCTTTATTCAAGGTACCTTGACTTTCATTTGTTTTGGATAATAGCATTTTGCATGATGTTTTCCCTTACTTAAAATATTGTTCTCTTGCCAATATGAAAGTTCTTCATTTAGAGAAAAAAGTGCAGAGGTTTATCAATGAAAGAGTTCTTAACAGTCTTTATAAACACAGAAATGAACTTGGTGACTAATAAACATCTCTTTCAGGCTTTATACATCTTTAGCTCAAGACCTTTAAGACTTACATAAGTTGGACGAAAAAGCCTTGATTGGTCAATGTACCTTCCCTTCAGGGTAAAAAGACACCAGTACTTGAGCCAGCACGTTCTACTCAGAAACTTGTAGCTACTCTTCCCAGGAAATCCTCCAAACTGAACCAATCAGAGTTCATCTTCTCAATCCCTCTGCTCAAACTGGGGAATGGTCTTTAAGAAATACTACTCCTGTAACTTTGAGGACCACCAACAAGAAATGTTCTTTAATTGGAATTTTGGCTCTATTCTACCAATCCTTCTCATCAGCTTCTCTCATTTCTCTCAGCAATTTCCTAAAAAGTCACCAGCCTGGTAGGTACACCAACCACCAAGCTTGACCTCAAATCCTGTCATCAAAAGACTTTATTGATAAATCCCATCAATTTCCTTCTTCCACAGTTTTGAACATAGCTCAGTAACAATTCGTACCTGCTTTCTTTCAGTTCAGAAGATAAAATTCTCTTCAATGCCACTTCCTCTCATCTGCACTCAAATTTTCTCTAAGGCATCAATCAGTCAAAAATTTACTTCTCTCTCATGCTCCTGAACCTTTTCAATCTATACATCTGTTCAAGAGTATCCCATCTTCATTCTGCCTTTTACTCCATGTTTCCTTCCAGCTCCCAATAAGTTTACCTAAAGCATCAAGTAAAATTGTGTGTGTGTGTGTATTCTGTGGCAGATGTTTGTTTCAGAGTATTTTAGATGCAATAGCAGAAATACAACTAGGATTAGAACAGAAACATAAAGGTGTTTTATTATTTTACATGCCTAAAATTCTGGACATTTGGAAGTTGGAGGTTCCGGGGTAATAACCCAGATGTCAGCTTTCATACTTAGGCTTGTCCCTCTTGGATAACAAGATAATTGCTGCAACTCCAGAAATCAGTTAGGTGACTCCATCCAAAGGCTAGAAGATGAGGAAAGGGCATGATACTTTCTTTATATATCATTTAAAACTTCCACAGAAGCCATGTGGCATGTCTCTTCTCATATCATACCAGTCAAGATCACCACTGTGCAGGAGTTATATGCTGAGTTATATGCTGAGAGCCCCTAAAGTTTATGGCCACTCGATATTCAAACTAAATTAGGGTTCTGCACGCAAGGAAGAGGCAGGGCGGAGGGTGGGTGCCAAAGTGTTCTTTAAACTCTGCATTCAATCATCCAAATGCCAGGCCTAAGCATCACTGTTGGGTACAGTTTTGCTGTGCTGTTTACACAGCCTGACTCCACTAAGGTCTCCAAGAGGACACTTTGTTATTTTTTTAGTTGGTCTTTGGATTAAAGAGAAAATAAGTAGGTATTGGTATGTGTATGTTTGCAGATGGAAAAGAGAAATGAGAAGAGTAAAGAAAATCCAGTAAAATGCATAAATGCATGACTATGTTTCTGACCTGAATTCTTAATTATTTAAAACACTTGACTGCTTCTCATGCATGTTGGGAAATCTACCATTTGAATAGCCATATGTCTATTGGTCCAGAAATAGAAGATATTTCTTAGGATGAAGGATCAGGTTGGAATTCAGGCTGGAATAACCATTCAACATTACTTGAATTCATAATCCTTTCGAGTTTTACACAGCTGTGATTATAAAGGAACCCTTTGACAACATACAGAGATGGGTCTCTATTCATACCTGTGCTGCTTCAGGCTGAGGACTTATAATGACTTTTCAGTGATATTATGGACAGCTGGAAAATTTAAGAGAGATCTCACAGTGACACCTTTTGGAGGCAAATTTTGAATATAAGTCAAGTTTGATGCTTTACAATTCTGAAGAACATGTTTACATAGGTTTGCCAAATCAATATCATTTTTCTTTCAGTTTTTATTCTCAGTTCTTTTCTGACATAACCTCATCTTCCCTCCCCCCATTGGCCTCTCCACTCATTTCTTCTTGTCCTCCTCCTTGTCCTTATAACGGGACTTCTCTTTCTCCTTCATTTTTCCTTCTTGACTCTTGTTCGGATTCTTTTGGTTTTTTTCTCTCCCCATTTCCTTCAACCTTAGGAGTGAACTGAAGTGACTGTTTGTCCTCACGGGACCAATTCACACAATTAGGGGTCCCTCCCTGTTTAGTCTGCATTTCAGCTTCTGGTAGCATCAAGGTAAACTGCAATAAGCAAAGTCCTTGTTTGGTCAGGTTTGACTATGTAGACAAACAATCTAGATAAATAATTCCCAACTTTGGCTCACAAAAACACCCTTTTTCTCCTTTGTAGTGTGTTTTCAGGCCTTAAATTTTTTATGTTCCTGCTTTAACACTTCACTTCACAATGCCTCCATAAAAAAGTAATGCTTTTCTCTTTTGTTAAAAGAGGAATATCCTCCCAAGCAGCTATCTCTCAAGATGTGCTGAAATCCCAAGAGGAATCATGTTTTACATTTAAAAAAAAAAAAAAAAAAAAAAGCCTTCCTGTGTGTTATCTTGTTAGATAATCCCCCAAATCATGTGAGGTAGGCAGGGAGGCAAAGCTGCTTCAGAGAAGTTTGGGCAACAATATAATAGACTAATTGAGTACAGAACCTAGATCTCCTCAGTCTTTACACTACTGATACCTATGAATTTATATTAGAATAACTATGTATAAAACAAGCACATATAAAGACATGACTATGCAGTAAATGCATACAATTTTCTCATCTTTATTTTCAAGGAGAAGTAACATTTGCAATTACTCACACCATAGAAACCGGAATTGCTTCCCCTGGGTGACAGACACACCCTTATCTCTACAGGTCCAGCTGGGTTTCTCTGTCCTTTAGTTCATTTTATTCAGATGCTTGATGTGCATCAGGACCAATCCCCAAATGAGCATTGGTTTATTTCTCCTTCCTCTCTTTGTTCTTTCTTTTTTCTACTCTTTATCTCCCTCTCTTCCTTCCTCCTTCCCTGTTCCCTCCCTCCCTTCCTTCTTTCCTTCTTACCTTCCCTCCTTCCTTCCTCTCTCTCTCTTTGTCTCTATCTCTACTTTCTATTTCTTTGTTTCCACTTCCACTACAAAGAAGTGATGAGAAATCCTTGATTCCCTACATTCACGTTCTCTTTGCTTTCATTTTTTTTTTCCCTTGGTCCAATAATGTAATGCCAATTATTAGAAAATATAATTCACTGTGTCTCACACTATTATTTATAATCTACTTGAGCATTTTCTTCACATTCTTAATATCCCCAGTGTCGGAGAGAATTATAGCTGGAAAGCTGACTGCAGGCCTTCGTGTAACGAGAGGAGAGAAGAATGCTGTTTTCACAGGCAGATTTTTTGTTGTGTGGTGGGGTTTCATGATTTTCCTAGAGCAGTTAGACATTTTTTGTGCATTTACAATTATTTTTGCCAAAAAAAGACACTCGATGATTAAGTTTTTCTTTGCTTTCTTCAATAAGAATAAGAAGATAAAAATGTTTCAGTAGATTAGTTTAAAGAAGTGAAACTTTGTAAAGATATTTACAAGATATCCAGTATATGGTGATTCCTGGAAGTTTAAATGTGTATTAGGGCTCACTCTGTGCATTTGACTCTACCTTTCTTTGGCTCCTGAATTCTCTCCTCTCTGTCTCTCAGCCTCATTCTGTTTCCACACTTCTTTCTCACTTAGTTTATCTCTCTCTCTCTCTCTCTGCACACACACACACACACACACACACACAATCAAGGTGAACTCTTTGAAGATAAATAAATAAATTCCATATCTGTCCTTCAAAATTCAGCAGTCAGCTTCATCTCTGTTCTGGGAACTCTATTTTTTAAATTTTATTTTATTACTTTATTTCTTTATTTATTTGCCAAAGACAAAATTTACGAACTTACCATGGGTTAAGACAGAGCTAGACAGAAAAGAGAAATAGAAAAAAAAAAATTATTTTGGCAATAGGATGGTGAATAGGAAAGGAAGTGAGAAGAGCACAGAAGATGAAGACAAGGTTGAGAGAAAAATTAGTCCCTCCTGGCCAAGCAACATGCTTTCTGGTGACCTGGATATGAGAGAATCCCAGTGGAATTTAAATATCAAGATCTTGGGTTCTTTGTTAGGTGCACAACGCATACACACACTTGCTTTCTGGGCCACCAGCCCCAAAGCCTTTGTCTCTGTCCTATCTTGGTTATTGAAGCATTCACATAGCCTCTTGCATAACTTCTTGCATAATTTAGGGATAGACAACAACCTCCATAGCTACCTGCCCTCCTCCTGTGCTCTTATACTATTCTTCCTGAAAAAAAGCATGCAAGTACTTACATTTGGAGAATTTCTGTGCTAACCAGGATAGAAAAATAGATAATAACAATAACAAACTAGAAGCAGTTACAAACATTTTCAGATTTCATTTATGATCAAACTCTCTAATGCGCTTTTTATAAAATCCTATAATTTGCCCACCCATGCAATGAAATGATACCCTTCCAAACCACTTTTATAAAATAAGTCATGTTCCCAGTGGAATAATTTTGATTTTGTCATAAATATTTTCTTAACATTGGGCTCCATAGTTCAATCAGCCCATTATTTAGAATCTCGTTTTGTTTACTTGTCTTTTTTAAATTATAAGTAGGCACAATACATTTGTCCATATGAAATAAGCTGAGTAGTATAAAATCAATTACTGACTTCATAAAACATACCTTCCTTGGACTGTAGGCAAGGACAAATTCAGCGATATCACCAGTGCTCAATAGTAACCAACTAAGAGATGGTCTCTTAATTTCCTAGGATTGCCATGACAAAACACCACAAACTGGATGGCTTAATTAAAACAAGAGAAATTTATTCTCTCACATTTCTGGAGGCTAGACATTTGAAATAAGGTGTCAGTGTGGTTTGTTTCTTCTTGGGGTGAAATGGAGGATTTTCAACACGCCTGTCTCCCAGCTTCTTGGGGTTGCTCTCAATCCTCAGCATTCTTTGGTTTATAGATTCATCACTCCAGTCTCTGCCTCCTCTGTCTTCACCTGATGTTTTCTCCACGTGTCTGTGCCAAGTTTGCACACGTGTTCCATCAGTACACGTTAGAACATGGTGTTTCCTCTATGCATGTTTGTCACATTAGTAAGAACACTAATCATATTGAATTTAGGACCCACTTTAATCCAGTATGACCTTGCCTTCACTAATTACATCTGCAAAGATCTTATTTCCAAATAAGGTCACACTGGGGTTTCAGACAGAGATGAATTTTCTAGTACACTATTCAACCTACAACAGACAGTAAACAAGGACCATTCTATTTACTGAAAGGCAAACTGAAACAAGATGGTGTCCTTGTCTTTATTCCACTATCTGCTTAGTCTATATTTTACTCTTCTGCAGAACAGTGAGGTTTACATGTACTTCCAAGGTGAAGGAAGTCACACTGACAGATACTTTACCATATCTAGGTCCTTCCTTGAAAATCAGCATAAGAAGTCAGAGTCACATGCCCAGTACCTGAGGTTCTGACAATAAAATGTACTCTTTGTATTGATTTAAAGCTTTGTATTTATAATTCACATGACTAGACAGAACAACTTTTTAAAAATTTGCTTTAATTTAAATTCAATTAATTAACCTATAGTATATTATTAGTTTCAGAGTTAGAGTTCAGTGACTCATCAGTTGCATATAACACCCAGTGCTCTTTCCATCACATACCTTCCTTAATGCCCATCCCAGTTACCCCATCCCCCCACCCCGCCCCTCTAGCCACCCTCAGTTTATTTCCTATGATTAAGATTCTCTTATGGTTTATCTCCCTCTCTGATTTTGTCTTGTTTTATTTTTCCCTGCCTTCCCCTATGATCCTCTGTTTTGTTTCTTAAATTCCACATATGAGTGAGATAATATGATAATTGTCTTTCTCTGATTGACTTATTTCGCTTAGAATAATATTCTCTAGTTCCATCCATGTGGTTGCAAATGGCAAGATTTCATTCTTCTTGATGGCCAAGTAATATTCCAGTGTGTGTGTGTGTGTGTGTGTGTGTGTGTGTGTGTGTGTGTGTGTGTATGAATAAAGAAGATGCCATATATATATGGCCATTCATCTGTCAATGGATATCTCAGCTCTTCCCATAGTTTGCCTACTGTGGATATTGCTGCTATAAACATTAAGGTGCATGTGTCCCTTCAAATCACTGTATTTATATCCTGCAATTGCTGGGTCATAGGATAGCTCTATTTTCAGGTTTTTGAGGACCTTCCATACTGTTTTCCAGAGTGGCTGCGCCAGCTTGCATTCCCACCAACTAACTGTATGAGAGTGTTCCCTTTTCTATGCATCCTTGCCAACATCTGTCATTTCCCGACTTGTTAATTTTAGCCATTCTAGACTGAACAACTTCTAAAATGATTTTTAGAGAACTAAATATCTCTTTAACTTGGTCTACTTAGTAGAGCTTCTAATAAAGAACCAGGAGTTAAAAATAAGGCATACCGATTGAAATTGATGAAAAAAAATCATTCTATGTGGTGGTAAATTATAAAAACATAAATATTAAATACCACACATCCCCCAGTAAAATAGGGTCATTTCTACGGTTTGCATTTTTTTTCAAGAGAATATGTTTTATTTTCAAATTACAGTTTTATACTTGTTTTAAAAACAAATATGTTTGTTCTTTAGTCCCTTGTATCTCTCTGCATTCTTGCCAGAGCAGATTTTCTGTCAATCTAGTTAAAATTTTTTATCAAGTCTGTCCTTCTTCCCACCCCACCATGCTCTTGTAGTTTTATTTTGTCCCATAATAAAATAATTGGTGAATATGGCTTAGAAGCACCCTAGGGTAGTAATTAAGAACATTGATTCTGGAACCAGATGGATTGCATTCAAATCCAGTCCCCACCAGTATATGAATTTGCATCAGGTACTTGACCTCTCTGTGCCTTAGTTTCCCTATTTACAAGACGTGGATGGTGAAAAGAGTACATTCTTTGTAAGAATATTATGAGGATTAAATGAGTTAATATCTCTAAAGCTCTTATGCATTATAGAGTATTTGTTAAATAACTAAACGTCTGCTAGAACAGAGGCTTGCTGATGATGGATCCGCGTCTTGCATCTCTATTATTTTCTATGGCACCAGACAGTGTTCTGCACTTAATATATATGCAACCCAATATCTATTTGCACAATATATATTTGAATTGTGGTGAATTAAGTTCCCCTAGCAAAATTCTTGTGTCTATATATGGACTGATTTTATTTAGGGGGAAAAGGGATGTCTGTCCTTTTTGGAGGTTTACAGAGCTCAATGAAGTTAGAAAGTAACTGATCTGTGCTCATTGAGCATAGCACTGAACATTTTGAAAAGGTCTTTTGCAAGTATCTTTTCCAACTTCTCTTGTCCAAGCTAAATAACCCAGCTCAAAACTTATCTTCTCTTGGAATCTTTTACATTAACCTCAGAAATATATATCTCTTCCTCTGTATTCCTCAATATTATTTTTGTGTTCTGTAAGAATATGATTTATAAAGTTACCATAGTTTGTAAAACTGGAAGGCATGGTAGAAGTTTCCAGGCCAGTGGTTATTGCCAATGGTGCAGATCATAGTCCACACGGAATTTAGATTTGTCTTTTAATACACATGACTGGGGCCCATCATCAGAAATTTGGATTATATAAGACAGTAGGGTATTGGCTTCAAGTTTATGGTCTGAAGTCAGATAAGATTTGATACATAGTATGGTCCCTTTTGTTTGTCATCAAGTGACTCCAACAGTGCTTGTCAAACTTTAATGTGGACACAAATCACTGGGAGCACTCTTGAAAGTGCAGGTTCTGATTCAGCAGGTCTGCAAGAGGCCCAGAATCTGGCATTCCCAAAAAACAGACTTCAGTTATTGATGGTCCAGAGAACAATACCTTGAGTATTAAGGACCTAAAAGCTCATTGTTTAATATATCAAAAGCTCAAATTCCTCATATGTCAAATAGAGCTGTTGTAAAAATTAAAGGGATCTAAATAGCTTTACCACATGGCCATGCACAATAAATGTTAGAGATTTTATTAGTATAATTATTAAGGCCAGCTTCATGGGCTTGGGCCAGTATACTTGCACAGAGCTCTGTCTTAAAGGAGTTTTGTATTTGGTTTAATTCTCTTATCACCATCTTGAATTCTTTATAATTTTATCTCTGAACTTGTATTTTATAAGTGAAGTTTAGTGAGGCAATGAGGCAGGCATGTGAGCAGAGTAGACACTTGAAATATGCATTATTACCAACATTACTTGAAGACCATTTGCATTTAAAACTTACAAGTTACCAGCAGCACAGAATTCCGATGGACTCACAGTGAACTTGAGTTCAGTAAGTCTCAAAAGTACATGGTAAATGTGTTACATCTATGACTAAGTAAGGCCACATTTTCCCCAAGAGACCATGCATTCCATTTGAACCAGAACTTGCTTTGAATGAGGAATGAAGACAATTGCACTCTAAGAATCATGAACATTCCAGGATCTCTATTATATCCTCTCCTACTCAAGTTACTTCCCTATAGATTAGCTAGCCACTTACACTGAAAATATGCTTTAGAAGGAAAGAAATAGATAGGGAAACCCATAGCTCTTTCCTTTTCAATTATTTCTTATTTATCATTAAGTTGAAGGTAGAGTGTATTGGTACAGAATGTATGCATATCAAAAAGTGAAATGCTTCGCTGCCATGATTCTTTCTGCAGACTCTGCTCAAGTATGACATGCCTGGTGTTGGTGAGCTGGAACCGGAGACACGGAGCCCCAAAACAGGGCCACTGAAAATTAGCCTCCAGCAGCCTGGACCCTTGGGTGCAGTCCCACAGCCACCAAAGATCAAGATTTTTTCAACTTCCTGTGTTCTGGATCCTACAAAGAGAGCAGAAGAAATCTTGAATGCCATCCTGTCTCAAGGAATGGGTGGAAGACACACAGTCACAGATCCTGCAGGTGTCCAGCACCACCAATGCTGGAATGGATCGTGGTGCATCCCTGCAGCAGCTGAATCTGAATCTGCAATAGCAGCAGGCCAGGGAGACTGGCATCTTCCCTGTGTGCAGAGAGCTGTACTCACAGTATTTTGCTGAGCGGATCTAGGAGGTCACCATCAACTGTGTGGAGAGGGGACTGCTTTTGCTGCAAGTCCAGGACTAGATCCATATGACCATCACCACCTATCAGACCTCACATGAGAGCAGTGTGGCATTTGGCTCGAGGAAGGCACTGTTGCCCGAACAGGGAAGTCAGACATGGGGAGGACAATTGCAGAATTAGAAACAGGAAAGAGAGGTTTGGAGAGCCAAGTGAAGGAGCAGAAGGTCATGAGAGAGGTCACCAAGAAGAGGGAGAATGAGAAGAAGACAGATGGAGGAGAAGCAGCACAATGAGGAGACTCAGTTCCTCAAACAGACAAATCAGCAGCTGAATGTCCAACTGGAAAGCACTACTGCACCAAAGAGGTGATAATTTCATATGGGTCTGTGAGCACTGCAAGCATACCCCATCATAAGCCCCTTCTAAAAAAAAAAAAAAGGTGGTTTCCTGGAGAAAACAAAAATGAAATGCTTAAAGTTAAGTTAATTTTGTGTAGGGTTGCCTGTTCTGGTAAAAGCAAAATATACATGGATATATGAGCTCAAATTGTAACTTGTGCAATTTTGGTGATTCTGTACATAAGTGCCTTTATGTGTGCATTTAAAACTGGCATTGTGCAATATAAAAATGAACAGTAAAAGTCATGCAAATAATTTAAATTTGACTTTTCACTAATTAGGATCACATTAAATAGCAAAGAAAACACACCATGACAGGTTAAACAAGAGACCACGAAATAAAGGGAAAAGTTTTATGTTTTAGTATCTTTAATGGGTACTTTTTTCCTCTGCTTTTTGAACAGGGGTCCCTCTAGTTTCACTTTGTACTGAGCACCAGAGATTATATAGCTGGCTCTGCCATCGTTATTCTAATCACTATCAACAGGTCTGGGGAGGCCAGGGGGGCTTCAAGTTGAAAATCCCTACCGAAAACTCGAAGTACATTTGCAAAATTATACAGATCAGGAAACTTATCTGTAGTTGCACAAAATTCTCCACCTATAATTTATTGGCAAAACTAACAATATATTTTTTGTTTTACTTTGCACAAATACTGTATTCTGAGGAATGTCTGATTATTTTATGTGGTGTTCAGATTCTCCTTTGGGAAGAAAATATCAGGACAGTGCTTGTTCCATCTTGTGTCATCAAGAACTTGTCCCTCTCTTTTCTGGATGCGTGTACTATTTCAGTTGGCCACACCAGTGATACAGACCATGCTCTCACTTGCATTGGGATTACACATCGTACCTCAACTCCCCAGCTATACTGAGCCTTGGAGTCCTTCCTTATAGCACCCTCCACACTGGATAGATTTTCACACAATCTAGTCTCTTCCTGATGTGTGAATGAGCAAATAGACTGTTATGCAGAAAACTGTGAGCCCATTTTAATAATTTCCAAAGGAAGAGGGGTCAGATTCTGAGGCATTACGTTAAATTCTAGTTTTGACTGCATTTACGGTTTCACCGGAGAGAAAGCTGCCATGTGTCAGTTACTATACAGTGTTGTCTTCATCTTTCTGGATAGAGGCTGTTTGATTCCACTATTTCAATTTATTATTGTGAGATAAATAATAGTTCTTATAATTGAAAGTGAGTAGGAAGACATGGGACACAATTTCGAAAGATAGGAACTGCCTAAATTGGTCCTCAACTGATGCAGCATCTGCCCTGTGTAGACATCTTGAAATCCATATTCCATTCATATAGTCCCAGCCGGAGCAGCTAAGACTTTCACCCCATATATTGCACAATTGACTCTCTGCCTTGTGTGTGGTGGGGGGAGGAAGGGGGTGTTTGCTCTCCTCTGGTGCTTCATGTATCATCTGGTGCCAGAGACTATGAGAATACAACATTGATGGACCAATGGACTGATCCAATATGGCAAATCCTATATTCCTGCTTGGGTACAAATGAATAACCTCATATAGTTCTGCACACATTCAACAAAATGATGAAAGGGAGAAAAAACAAATGGAATTTCCTGATCATTGCATTCCACTTTATTTCTCTGTTCTAACTTTGTAAGTGAATTCAATGTCTGTAGAAGGCAATTGATGGCTCTAACAGAAAAGGAAAGAAAAATGTTAAAGCCCCAAATCACTATTTGAGCACTGTTAAGCTTGGTTTTCTTCTCCTGCTGGAATCCTCCACTGGGCTCCTCATCTTGCAGCCTTTAAAGGTCATCTCAGCATTTCGGAGCTCAGGGATTGCAGATTCTCCAAGACAGGGTGGCAGCCTTAGGTCTGCTGCCTCTTATTAGTAGGAGGAGCAAGGAAATGAGGACAAAAGAGGGAAGAATTGACGAGGCATGTAGGAAAGAAGAAAGTGATGCTTCAGTTTGTCTCCAAACCTCTCAAATACGTCTTCTAAGGGATCATGCTCCATGCCAATCATTTCACCCTCTCCGCAGCCCGCTGTATGCACACTTTCAGCTTCTAACTTTCTAAAATGCCCTACGATTTAATTTTTCTGCCTATCTCATTCTTGTGCTATGCCTTCTGTGTCTTACCTCCAATACAAAGTCTTCCTTAATCAACCCAGACTACAATATTCCTCTGTCACTGTGAGTTGAAGGATTTATTATATATTTCTTTCTTGTCGTTATGTTGCTCTGTACCTTAATTTTTATTTAGCACAAATACATGTTTCTTCCTGTTCGGTAGTTTCATTCAGGGAAGGTATGGTGCTTTTTCTCACCTACAGTTGCGGGTAGTGCCTTTTACATCATAAGTTCCTAATTAATATTTATTAGCAAAAATTACTGTGTTATCCTAAAAATAAGTTTATGTAGGCCATTTGCTTTTATGTGTGTACATATTTATATATATGCACATAAATACTTAGGCATATGTATACATATATGGGCATATATGTGTGTATATAGTGATTTTTCTATATAAGTAACTTTCTCTATAGTCAGTTGATTTTCTTTATTTTGAAGTTTCTATCCTGGCTGAAAATAGCTGAGCAGAGCCTGTATTTCCAAGGGCCAAGGGCCATGAAGCACTACCCTATTCCAGAGCTGCCCACTTCCCCCCACCCCCAACCCCGTCACCCCCTCTGTTGAGCATCAAGGACCAGGAAGTCTGATTCCAACTTGATTATATCTAGGTGGAGGAAGAAGGAAGAAGGATAACCCATCCATCATACCCCAGTCAGCCAATTTAAAAGATCAGGGCATATTAACCAGACAAGAATGAGCAGGACAAATGTGCAAAAGGCCCAATGGGCATAAACAATATATGCAATGCAAGGAGCCAATACTGCAGAAAGAGTGCAAAAATAATTGAATGCGAATACTATACATAAATCCAGATGAGATTCGAGCTGTGACCTTGAGGTGAAAAGGCTCCTTAAAAGGCAACCAAAGCTTTCTATTCTAAAGGGATTAAATCTCTGAAAATCATTCTCTTTCTCTGCATTCATGTTTCACACTTTGCCGTGCTCACATAAAAAGGGCAGATATACTAGCAGTTCGGTGTTTACTTTCTTGTGTTTCTTTTCTTCCCAGATAGCTGGTATCGGCTTTACCACAGATCAGAGTGGGTGAGCCTTTTTCACCTTCTGATTATGGCTTGTAATTGTCAATACCAGGTTAGCAAGCTTTCTAATGGAAATTACCAGTGCACAGAAGAATGATAAAGCAATCTGCTCAGGTGGGAGACATATAGGCTCCGGAGCTCAAGTCATCTTTTCTAGGGCTTACAATAATTATGAGAGCAAATTTAATAAACTTTTGCATGAAACTTGTAACAGAATATGCCTAGATTCTATTGTTGCCATTGTATTGCAAACTTGAGAATACCAGCAAAGAGCTCACGTGTTCAAACACAGCTAGGCAAGGCTTTATCTTGACTGTTTTTCCATAGCCTCCGTGTAACATTCGAATCCACCTCCTAAGACAGGGTTGCCTGGAGCATTTACAAGTTTGATTTTTCCTTTCTCACCAGACAGGTGGCAATGATCACAGAGCTCAAACTTATTTAGAATGGCAGCTACCACAACAGACAGTGGTTCAGAGCTTGAAAGGATTAAAGCTGGATTAGGAGGAGGAAGGATGTATTCCCAACAGGCAATATTTATAACAAGGAGAAGGCTTTTTTCCACCTCCTCTACAAGAATAACAAGGAGGAAAAATGAATCCCAGCAATGATTCTCAAAATGGCAAGATGTGGGCAGAACTTAAGAAATACACCTTTCTAATTCCCAGGCAATTTATTGTGCGTATGCCTAAGTATCCAATTAGCAGGCACAGATGCCATTTTGCATTAAAAAATATAGGGTTTTACAACTGCAAACCAGCTGTGCCCATAAATTTCACCAATCACTTTGCAGAGGTCTACAGAGCATTTAGACTTGAACCTCATGGAATTTATTTTCCTCTGTGTTAAATAATCAAAGATTGATTGGCATTTTTCTGTCTAGTAAAATATTTTCCTCAAAGAAGAGTCAGAAATCACAATGCAGGTGCAATAATAAGCCTCATAAAAATCAACAGAAATAGATTATTTCTGACCCATGAAAAGCTTACATTCTAAACCAGCTATGGCCAATAGAATTTTTTGCAATGATAGAAATGTTCTAAATTTCCACCGTCCACGATAGTAGCTCCTCAGCCCAGGTAGTGATTGAGCCCTTGAAATGTGGCTAAAGCAACTGTGAGACTGCATTCTTAATTTTACTCAGTTTTAACTAGCTCAAATTTAAATGACCACATGAGTGATTACCATATTGAACAGCGCAATTCAGCATCATTCATGTTGTTAATGTATCAACAAATTAACAAATGACAGTCTGAAATCAGATAGACACCTGATCCTTAATAGCCATGTGATAGCCATACAAGTTAAAATGGTTAACCTGTTAACCATGTATTTCATCTGGTAAATGGCAATAATCATGGTTCTTCCAGTATTGTCAGGTGGTTAAGTGCATGATGTGTAAATTATTCGACCTCTTGCTTGAAACTAAGTAAGCCTTTAATCAATGTTCTTGAATCTTTCTTGTTTTGTCTTTCCCTCTTTTCTTTTCTCCTTTCTTTCCTTCCTTTATTAGATAAGAAAGAAGAACCCCCCCAAAACAGCAAATGGACTAGATCCTCAATAAGGAATATTGTTGTATCTGTCACTTCCACAAGTTTATTGTTCTAAATGGGAATTTTACATGAAAGTTGCCTGTAAAGCATAACTAGTTTCTATCCCAGAGCCCCTCTGCAGAGCCTCTGCATTTAAATGCACGTACTTCTCAGTGTCCCATACACCCCACTTAGTTCTCCATTTAGCTGTTGAGTTTAGTTGTTCTCAGTCAATTTTTTTTATCATCTTTCCAAATTCCAGGTTAGAGAAATCTAAATGGATCGAGATGTTCCTCTCTGTTATTATCAAGATCTCGGGGTTCAGCACAAACTCATGAAGAGCATCTGTCCAGAACATGGCTGAGTTCAACTTACTCTTTTTCTGCTTTAACTTGCTACTCATTACCCATGACTTAAAGGGAACAGTGGGCAACCCAACAGGAGAACATTGACTGAGATTGAACATGGAAAAGTCAAGAGATAAAGAGGATACTAAAAAGCAAAATAAAATATTTGTACAGATAGTTCCTGTTATTTTATAATAATTTTTACCTATTCATAGACTTTTGGCATTTTTTATTCTCCCAATTTCTTTTATCAGCTTTTAGAAGGAGATCCTGCAAATACCACTTTCCCTATTTGATAGGTACATAAACTAATAACCAGAAAAATTAAGAGGAGTGCTCAGGGTTTCTCATGAGGGTGGCAGAGAGAACACTAGAACTCAGTTACATTTTTTTTCTAGTTCATTTGCCCCCTGGGGTCTTATATTTAATTTTGCAAGTAATGCAAAGAAACAGAATTTCATTAGGCTTTAGATAGGTAGGGACCCTCTACTAGGCTCAAATCAAAGAGTATTTGTATACCAGTATGCAGGCCCTTATTTTTAAAGCCTGTGTATCTTTTTATTTTTCTTTTGAAAGGGTCATTAAAGTGTACCACTTATAGCCTGTGTGCTGAGTGTTGGGATGTGTCTAAGAAAGGCATTATGGTGGAGTACACTGCATGCACATAGTATGATGACAGCTAGCCGTCAACTACACCTGCTGCTGTGCACTTCACAACATGTTTTATGTGGCTGGAACATTTATGTTAAGGTCAATTCCATGGTCAAAATGGAGACTCACAGCTGAGGGATGCTTAGCCAAGTCCGTTAGTGTTTGGCAGGGGAAATGGTACTGATAAACCTACATGTGGTTGGTCTACCAGCTGGTGGGTGGTCCTAGCCATGTTGCTGGAACACTATTCAATTCAATTCAACAAATATTTATTGAATAACTAGAATGCTGATGAGATGTCAAGGCAGCACAAACCATGCTCGGGTCTTGTAAGGGTTTCCAATAACAATAGGTCTCAATAGCTAGCAATGATTGCATGATTACCATATGCTAGCCATTGTTCCAAATGTTCTACATGTATTAATCACTGTAATGTTTTTAACAAGTCTATGAGATGGGTGCTCTGATTTCCCTGTTTCATCAATGAGGAAACTTGGTCGGAGAGGTACAATGATTTTGCTAGTTTTCATAATGTCCCCTTTTTTGAGCATATGACAGAGTTGCATTCACTACTGCCTTGGAGTTGGCCACATGGAATGTGTCTAGCTTTAGCCATAGAAATGTGAGCAGCAGTGACGTGTGTTACTATTTGGGGAAGTATTTAAAAGCTACCACAAGATTCCCCCTGCTACCGTGGTACTCACTGACCTCCCAGATAATGGAGACTCTGTCAGCCTGGGTCTGTGAGCAAGGTTGAATGAGAGCAGTGACTTCACTGACTTAAAATAGACATGAAGTAGGGTGTCATTTAAGCCTCTGAGATTTTGAAGTTGTTTATTATGGCCGTGTAATCTAGTACAGACTGGCTAATGAAACATAAGAGTAAGAACAAGAGACATATGAAGTTAATTGACAAAAAAGATAGCACATGATTAAGTCCCAAGGAAAAATAGCAATAATAAAAGCAGCTACCATTTATTAAATTCTTAGCAAGGTGCTAAGCTCATTACATGCATTCTCTCTAGTTCATAAAACAAACCTACAACACCCGTAACCCACATTTTACAGACAAGAAACAGAAACTCAGGTTAACTGAACTACTTAAGATGACACAAAAGATACAGAACTATGAATAAAATCAGGTCTTACTGTCTTCAAAGCTCACACTGCCTATAGATGGGCCAGAAAGGACCTCAGACAGCCTTATCCTTCAACTCCTCCACTACAGAGTTGAAATGATTACAAGCATCTTTCCTTTCCTCCTCTATCCTCCTTTGCTTCCCAGCACCCTTTGTTGCTTCATCTTTTCCTCTTCTCTTGTCCTTTAACCTTTCCTCTCTCACCCCATTTCACCTCTCCTACTTCCCACCTTCCCATTTCCCCCTGATATCTATTGTGAATTTTCTTCATACCCACAGGAGGGACATGGGAATTTCCTCCAGTTTGCCTCCTCATTGCTACAACTTCTTGTGGGTAGAGGCCAGAGATGCTAGTAAGTATCTCAAAATGCACAGGCGCCCACCTCCCTGCAACAAGGAAATATCTAGCCCCAAATGTCAACAGTGCTGAAGTGGAAGAACCCCATTCTACATGATTAGAAAATGCATCACTAGCTCTTTTTCAAGTTTGTATCTGGGACGCCCTACCATACTTCAAGTCTTTTGGTTAATCAAAAGTTGATTTCACCTCTTCCACAGGAGGAGTCACACTTTTGTTTCTTTCTTCCCAAGCCCTCAAGATCTCAGGGGCTCCCTGCTTAAGTCTGTCTACTTTCTTTGGCTCTGGGTAAAGGAGGGTGTATGGGATTTCAAATTCCAGTTCAATCCTTCTAATAAGATCATGATTCATTAGAATCCGAGGATTTCATTTATTTATTTTTAATTAATTATAGAATCCCAGGATTTTTAAATCTCATATTCCTGCATTTCCAAAAATTAGATCCATGGAAAACTATGTCAGTAAGATATTCATATGCAAACGGAATGAGAAATTTCAAAATATGTTACATTTGGAAAATGCTATGATGGAATTCAAAAGATTTCTTTACTATAGGGCTTTTCTGAGCTTTTAACATGCATTATGTCTTAAGAATCTGCAAATTGGAGATGATGTATGAGTGTTTTCTCAATATATTTTACAAGAGAACTTTTTTTTTCAAAGATCATCTTTTGGACTCTTGCTCCATAGCACATAATTTGCAAATTATGACACCTCCAACTTGTTCATTTGACTGAGGTCCAGAAAGTGAAATGACTCATTCCAGTTTAAAGGGCTAAATCTTGACAGTGCTGGAATCCGAAGCTAAGACTGCTGACCCCAATTTACTGTTCTTTTCAATACATGTCAGATAATAAAATCAACATATCAATTCCAGTGCATCCCCACATTGCAATATTTCTATTTCATTCAATTATCTCTTTAAAATCAAAATATATACACATTAACATAAGAATAACTATGCTATGCTCGTCATGCTTTTTCTTATGTCACATTTAGGTTCACAACTTGTTTTACACATGTTTGTTAACACATTTATGCATGCCTAAAACATCTACAGTGTTGATGAGACTTCCCTACACATTATCAATGGAGGAAAAATTGTACTTATCCTGATGGATTTACCTAGTTCTATGAACCCATAATATTTTATATTAATACAAGAATTCTTTGAGAATCTTTTATAGTGGAGTGTACCTTATTTCACTAAACATTTCACTCTCACACTTTTTCCTTTATGATGTTCCAGATCATTAAACACAGGTTATTATCTTATCTTGGGTCCATTGAAAGCAGAACTTAAGACAAAGAATAAAGGTGAAGAATAGAGGAAGAGAGGCCAGGAGAGATGGGAGTGATGTGATGGGATGTGTTCTTATGTGGCCACCACTGGATAATTAGCTGCCAACTAAACTCTATTTTTTTTTTTTTTTTTTTTACTCATTCCTAGTTTCCTACCCCAACCAACATGCATTGCTTTAATTTGTCAGATTTCTAATCTTCAGAAGTTCTCAAGATGTTCTGCTGTATTTCCAAATTCAAATACCAAGTTTTCATATTTTCCCTGACTTGTCTGTAACTGGACTTTATTTAAACCTTTTCTGAAATTTCTGAGCAATATATATCTTAAGCCATTCATCATGTTCCATGCTTTATAAAAGGATTCCCTTTAGACATGTCTGATATTTCTACTAGATCACAGAAACCCTATCTGGGCAAATATGTTGCCTTTTTAAAATCTTTGTATCTCCCACAGCACCCAACACAGGACCTTGCACATTGCCTGTTCTCAGAGTAAATTTGTTAAATAATTGCTTGTTTAACATTTTCTTTCAATACACAAATGTACAGGCTCTCTCTTTTTTCCAATCCTGACCTTTTTTTTTCCCCCCTATTTTTCTCAGGAAGTTCTTAACCCCTGTTGACATAAGGCAATTGAAGAAAATGCAAGTTAGAAAATTGTTTTCCTTATATAAAGCTTTAACAGTTTTGCTGAAAGGAATAATGTGAAATAGTTACAAGTACAGCAGACCAACATTTCTAGTCTTTGCTCTGATCCTAATTAGCTAAGCAACCTTGAGAAAGTCATCTTACCTTTCTAAGCCTTCATTTTCTTATCTTTAAAATGAGCTATAGTGTTTTCTATATGAGCTACCACACAGGACTGTTTCAAAGAACAAACACTAACACATAAATACATTTTGGAGCTGCAGAACACCATATAATTGCAAACACTATCATGAATAGAAAATAATAGTGTCTCTGAGTAGGGCAGTACTTTGGAAACATTTAGTCCTGTCCTTTTATGTTAGTGATGAGTAAACTGAATACTAGAAGGTTATAGAACTTGTTCAAAGTCACAGAATTGGTTGATGCCAGAGCCAAAAAATGAACCTGAAGATTGAATCATCCATTTCTATTTCTGTTAAAATTCTACTTCCAGATCTCCAGCTCACCTGATCTCTCTAGACTGTCAAATTGTTTCTATCCTCTGTTTCCAATGCATTCACTTTCTGTGATTCATGATTATTTTCTTCTGATCCCTGGAAGAGGCAGAATCACTGTGTTTGGCATTTATATAGGCTCTTTTACCCTTCTGTGATTCTAGGCTTCTAAAATTTTAAACTGGAGTCCTGGCCAGGTCTCTGAGTGGCTATGTGCCCACATTGGTTGGCATCTTCTTCTAGCCTGTCCATAGTAAGCCAGCCTGCTTTGAAGATCGTAGACGGGCTCCTTGACTTTTCTGATTTGATAACTTACCCTCTCACTTCATTTGAGTTATTCTTTCCAGGTAGTGGGTTTCTCCCATCTCTGTGTGCATTTGTACATCAAAGATAATTCTCTGGGATATTCTTTGGTAATTTGTCACTCAAGTATTTCCAGAGATGGAAGATTAGTTCCAAGTTCTTTTAATTGCATAGTATAGTCCATGGTATTTGAATCAGTAAAATTAAGTACAATTTTTCAACAAATTCTGACCTTCTGACTCCCAGACAAGTTTTTTCTAACATAATACTGTCCTTTATGATCATCGGTGATATTATTTTCAAGAATATGAAAAATAGATCTAGTCATTAACACAACTCAATTTGTACTTTTTCTCATTCTTGTAGAGGATGTTATATTAGTTGCTTTTGAATCTTATCAATCTGTTATTTCCTTTGACAGTGAAAAAAAAGTCAGAAAATCAAAGCATTTTCTGTTGGCAGTAGTCAGATGAAACTCATATATACAAAATGGAATGAAAAACTGTTTGATGAGCTAAACTTGAGGCAGGAGGACAGGCATCATATATCTCATTGTTTTATTCGCCTTCCTTGGTCCTCCAATAACTATTCCCAATTTTGTTTTGCATCATCTATTCTCCCAAAATATACTCCTTAAATTTTTATATTTATAGGTCCTTCTTTCCTTTTCATTCCTTTGATGTTCTTTTTTTCCCCTTTTTCTTCCTTCCCCAATTATTCTATAGAGGTTTTTATTGACTTTAGCCTTTGATAGCTCTATGTATTTGAAAGCAGCCATTCACCACCTCCTCTGGAGAAGTACCAATAAAGTGCAAAACCATTATCACAAAACTGTTTCTCAAAGTTTGTCACATCCCAGACAGTTTCATGAAGATATGCTGAAAGGATTTGTTTTGTTTTTTTCTGCTTTAGGGATTGCTAAGGGCAACAGGCAATCCAGGAAAGGGATTGTAAATCATGGATTATTGTGACACATCTTACTTGTTTCTGGGGTGTTTTCTTTTCTTGGGGCCAAAAAATTCAAAGTTTTGTTCAAAAATATTTTCTGATGTTCTGTGCCATATCAGAAAAATAGTGTATGATTACTTGCTTGAAATGTTGAATCCTCCAAATGATTTTTAAATGATTTTCTATTCCAGGTCAGTAAAAACTACATTAAGTTGCAACAGATTTTGACTTTAAAAAGTTTATAGAGTATTTTGTAAGAACAATTTTCAGAAGCCACTTATGAAGTGGAGAGAACATAAGATCATAAAAATATACTGACTCTAAAGAGGATACTCATTATTAGGTCTCCTTTTAGGAAACTCTGTGGTGTTATGATAGGTCACTAGGAGTCCTCTTCAGATGATTCTAGTCTGATGTTCTGGGTCTCTGGTCAGAAGTATCAACAGTCCAGAGACTCCACTATCAGGGTTCATACAGTGATGGAAATTGTATGGATTTGTTTTGAATGAAAGATGAATTTTGAGTTTGCAAAATATTGATAGAGAAGCCTGATGATGTCCATGCTAAACATTGGTCACACATCAAGTCTGGAGCTCACGAAGGAGATCAAGAGTAAAGATATAGTCCTTCCCTGTATTTTACTAAAATATACACATCAAGCTCCTAAATGAGCTAGAGGACTCAAGAGTAAAAAACCAAAAACCAAAAAACAGTTCTTGACCTCAGGGAGTTTGGGTAGAGTAACACAGGTAAAAGAATTTTAAGCCATCCCTATGGAGGGAGCTAAAGGAGAAAGAGTCAGAGGGACAGGGGGAAAAAATAAAAAGAGAGAGAGAGAGAGGGAGAGAGAAAAGTGATGTGGGATCCATAGGAGGGAATATGATGAACAAACAATTTTCATCTGTATCCAAGTTAGATATAGTGTTTTAGGAAGGGGAATATTAAGAGAAAGATATTGAAGTCAGTTAAATTAGAAAGAAATACTTCGTTTTGTGGAAATACATTTTTTTGTCTATAGTAGAAGAAACTTATCAATAACAAAAATAGCTAACCATAAGAAATCTCTATCCATAGAGAATCAACCATTCTCTAAAAGATATTTATACTATAGATAATTTTTCTGAATTTACAGATTTGTTTTTCTGAATTCCCTTGGCATCTATTCGTGAATATACATTTTATCCTATACTATCTTGCATATTTATTGTTCTCCAAATATTCAACAAGTCTTTTTTGATTGATTGATGAAAACAAGATGAATATCTATTCCTCCCCATTTAGCACAGATATCTTCTGACAGTATAAATTCAATAAAGATGTACCAAGGACTTCTTAACTATGTCCCATACACAAGGCATGATGCAAACACTGAGCAAGTGGTACAGATGTGTTAATTAATATACATGAAAAGTAAATGACAATTCAAGGCAATATAGTAGGCAATTTGGTAGGGCTTTTATTAGATTCATTTGATCTTTCACTCATTAGACCAATTATTCATTCCATGTATATCTACTGATATGACCTCTACATTTCCTTCTAAATCTAAGCATCTCTGATTATATGATTTGATGACTTTCATATCCATGCACTGGCCCAGTTTTGCCTTTCTTTGTGATATGTGTGATCCAGACAGCCTTAAGAGGTCAGAGGACATAATTTCTCTTTGTATATCCCTAAAACTGGCAGCACGTTATGAGAACAAATAATTTTCTCTCCAAAGTTACTCACTAAATGAGAAAAATATAAACATGTACATAAGCATACACACAAACAGATATACATAAGTATATATGTCCTCTAAATGAAGGGTCATTATCTCACCAATTTTTGTATTTTGTCCTAGATTCAGTTACTTATCCCAAGCAATCTCTTGATAAACTATGGAATCAAGTATCATCCAGGGCATTTTGATATGCACAATTTAATATAGCTGTTCTAATGTGACTATTTTTATTCAAGGCATTATTTGCAGAGCTTTTTTTTTTTTTTAATTTAGCCCCCTCAAAATGTAAATTCACTGTCCTGTATATCTCTTTGTTTTTATTTACTAGAGAAGGTAAGTAAATGAAGTCTCTGACTACCAATCCATTCTTGATCTTAGCTCCAACACAATTCCCATCCCTGAGGCAAGCTGAGCATTGGAACTTTACTTTTCTCTTTGTGTATTCATTTTTGTTTTCTTTGTGTCCATTTCCTCACTTTTCAAAATTCTCCATACTTCAGTCCAAATTACAGAAGAAGTTAGTCTGGCTGGCCTACTTGGAAACTATTAACCTTATTTGACAGAGTCATTTATGACTGAATACACTATTGTTCATCATGCAGTATCTGCTTAATTCCCTTTGACTCACAGCGGGATCTGATCCTGATTCAATCAGTAGCATTTCTGCCTAGAGAACACTTCAGTACCTATTTCCCAAGCACTAGTCTGTGGATAGGGCAAGTTCATAAAGAAAGAGATACCAGGCATAGTTTGGCTGGCCACAGGTGCTAATTTGCCTCAGATAGCTCCATCTTGCATTTGCTGTTCTGGTCTCCCAGCCGTCAACCCCACTGATTCTCTAGAGTGATAATGTAGAGACATTCCATCCTTCATGCCATTGGCTGCCATCTTGGTACATACACAGATTCAAGATGCTCCTGTCTAACGTGATCCATGAGAACAAACATAAACGCAATCATCACCTTCCAGCAGGGAAGCAATTCAAAGACATCTTGGTTTACTTTATCCACAGGGAATATCACAAGCTCCTTTAAATGCTGTTTGTGTTGGAATCCACAGTCTCCATATGTTGTATATTTCTCTTCTAATTCCATCATAATCCCACCCAGATGTTACCAGATCATCTATAAGCAATGGACTACATAGTAAATCTAGCTATCAATACATCTTTTGTGTAGTAAAAAAGAGAATAATTAGAACACATGCAAACACATGTGAACAATAATAGTAATAATTAGATACAATGAAAGCAATATTTGTCATTTATAATGAGTACCAAAACACCTTAGCTGGTATTATTTTTGCCAGGGCATATTATAGTCTTTGGTCTCAGTCCAGAACTCCAGTTGGCCAGAAGTTTTTGTCCAATGGTGTGAAACACTTGGTCATCAGGAATCCAAGGCCTCTGTGGGTCCTGCCTTTGAATGTAGCAGTAGACTGCTATTAATTTTCATTATTGATCATGGTTATATAAGAATCTCCATAGAGGTTTCAGTAAGTTCCAAATTAATCTGGCACCAAAATCCATTTCTGCATAGCATTATAGCCCATTTTAAAAAACCTGTTTCTATGAAATTAAAGAGTTTTGAGATGACTAACGTGAAGTTTCAATTTCCAACTTTCTGAAATATTTGTCTTTTTCCTGGGTTGAATTATCCTTCTTTGGGCTTTTATCACTAATAGAAAACCAGAAAACAAAGATTTTGAGTTATTCTATAAGAGAAATCACAAGATTCAAGTGGTCAGGTCCAAACCATGGCCTCAGGATTCACCTGTTGTTACAGGGGGAAAAAAGAGCAGCAAATATTAGATGATGTTTCAGAGCTCAGATCACAACTTGGAAGACAAGTTCTTCTGGGAAGAAGTGCTCATTTTCTCATTAAGGAATCCTCTAGTAATTTTTGTTTTCCTGTGTTTTGTTTTAAATTTTTTGTTTTATAATGACAATACCTGTGTATGATAGGCTACAAAACTAGTGAATTGCATATGGATCAAGCCACTTCACTTCTGGAACACATACTTTTGGCTGCCAATCCCAATCCTTATTTTCCTCTCCTGCTTTCTCAGAAAAATTCGGCTTTTGTGCAAATACCTGCTCCTCAGGGAAGATAACACTATCCCAAGTTCTTTAAGCATGGTAATTTCATTACAGTTGCCAGTGATTGGTTTAGGGTTGTGCATGTGACCTAATAGGTAGCTCTGTTGAGAAGTTTCTGAAGGGGGGAAAAAAAAAATCTGTACTCTTAAAAAAAAAAAAAAAAGGTGACGAGAAACAGATGAGGTTTCTTCTGCTAGATGTTATTTTCTTGTCCTTAGATATATAACTTTAGCAGACCTTTGAAATTTAAAGGAAAGTAGCTGGCTTAGAAGAAATGTTGAAGGGGTGCCTGGGTAGCTCAGTCTTTAAGTGTCTGCCTTCAGCTCAGGTCGTGATCTCAGGATCCTGGGATGGAGCCTCTCATTGGGCTCCCTGCTCAGTGGAGAGTCTTCTCCCTCCCCCTCTTCCCCTGCTTGTGTTTCCTCTCTCACTATCTCTCTCTGTCAAATAAATAAACAAAATCTTAAAAAAGAAAAGAAAAGAAAAGAAATGCTGAAGGTGAGCCAGCAGACCTATATAACAAGGACACTGCCTACTGGGGATGTGCCCAAAGTGTGGACAAACTCAGAGGAAGAAGTAACTAACTCCCCTTGGAGAGTTGTAAAATATTCAAGCAACGGTGATTTTTAAAAATAAGAATTAATAGACAAATAGAAGTTCACCAAGAGCAAGTGTGGCAGAAAGAGGTGGTCCAGGTAGAAGGAATAGAATATGCAGAGGCACGAGATGTAAAAGAGCATGTCATGTTAGAGGGAAACTTTCCAGGGATTATTTAGGGGAAATAGGAAATAAAGCTAGAAAAAAATTGATTCAGGTCAGAGACTGGGGGTCATTTTCCAAGTTGCTTTAAGGAGTATGAAATTCAAATGCAAGGAGCAGCAAGAGGTGCTTAAAGATTACACATTCAAACTCAAATTTAGAAAGGACTTTGAGAGGATGGATAGAAAAGTGTAGATTTAGGTTGCAGGGAAAACAATCAACAGGAAGTTAAAGTAGTAAAATAGGGCAGAGAAGTGAAAGAGCTAATAAAAGACATTGGTTTCCCTTAATTTACTGACCCTTTCTTTTCAGTGAACTTCAGATCCTACAGCTGACCCAATACAATGTGTAATTGAAAACTGGCTTCATTCCACTAATTTCCAAGGCAAGTCTTTTTATAAAATGCTCACAAATATGTTATGTTTTCAGCCTACCACCACTAACAACTCTAATTTTTGATGTCCTTTCCCCAGTCTTATAGAACAGCATCAATTGTCTTTATGTTGTTTTCCCTCTTTCCTAAATTACATGGAAAACTTCTGCCAAAGGCATAAAATCATCATTAAAAAAAAATTCAGTTGGCCCATCTGTTGCAGAAGTGCCACCTTCCCTGAAGACCATGAACATATTTTTCTCCCTCTCCAGCAGTCAATGTTGCTTCTAAATTCCCCCAATAGAGTCTTTGAAAGACTCTTGAATTCTTCTCCAACCTTTTGGGTCTCACTCTCTAAAACATGGATGAGATTTAGAGCTGGTAGATGAAAAGGACATCTCATCACATCAATATTTCTTTCAACTTTGGTATCACTTAATCTTTAGACTCTCAAAATAACTACCATATCTTCTTAATCCTGAACCATGCATGAAACTTGCTCTTGATACAGGCTGATCAGCAAGTGTGGATGAACAGTGCCACATTAGCCTCAGGCAGGAGGAACCATAAGCCTGGACCTGGCTTTAGAGAGGACCTTTTGGACCCTCCTCTCTCCTGTGCCTCTGCACAGTGGGAGGTGCCCATGAAGCTGTATAGATGTGCTTACTTAGAGCTCTTATTCCTCTTCTAGACCATGCTCTATGTATCTGGGACTTTGGCATTCTCTGCTAAACCAGCCCCACGTTCCTTTATAAGGGCTGTGCAGGCCTCTTCCTAAGTCTCACCTCTGAACAAGTGGCCAGTATACTCATTCTTAGGGTCAAGGGTTAGCCAAAAGGGAACTCTTTACAACAGGTGTAGATGGATTTTGATATGCAATCTCAAGTGGTCACACGTGTGTATACCTGCATTGCTGGACAGAGCCAGTGATAGGAAGAGAAAGGGATAGTCAGCTTTCCCCACACTACCATGCTTCTGGTCCAGGACACTGAAGAACCAAAGAATTCCAAATTCAAATGTGCCCTTCCAGGTTGTTATGAAAGTATGTATTTTAAAGTAGGAAGATCAAATATAATGGTTTGTTGGTTGACTTATAAACATTTAAATATTTAAACATATGTTATATGTTTCTCCAACTGTACTCTTGTCCCAGGAACTGCACCCACTAGGAAGACCATGTACTCTTGTCCCAGAAACTACACACACCAGGAAGATCAGCTTATGAGGTATGAACTGATGGATCCTAGATAGCTTCCTTGTTTGAAAATGCTCCTCTATAGCCAGTTGCTACCTCTGAGATCCCACCATCACTATTCCTTGTTCAAATGCAGGTTGACCAGAGAGTATCATTTCTGTGGGATTGGCATTTCCAAATTCTCTCCAGATCAGGCTTGAAGAACAAATTTTAATAACTGGAAGATGGAAATAGACAATAACCATGTGGGTCTGAGATAATTTGGGGAAACTGTAGAGGAAGGGATGATCAAGAGAATACACAGAGTCACTTAGCACCAGTTTAGTGAATGCCCTAAGGGGCTGATTACCAGAGGTTTGACAAGTTCAACTCCATCATATCACCAACCCCAACCATTAAGCCCCACGTGTACTTTGACACATTCTTCTGGGGCTTGCTCCAGAGCTAGTGCTTTTCTTGGGATTCATGGCAAGGTGAAGCAGAGGAGCCAAGGAGTGCTGCACCCAGTGCCATCTCTGATGGCAGGTGTCATGGCCTTAGAAATGAAATAGATCCTTCCTTCCCATTTCCTCTTCTCCTATAATGGAGATAACTTTTCCTAACAAATGTCACTCATAAAGTATTTCCTGATTAATTTGACCAGTCTGTTTGTTTGTTTGTTTTCTTTTGCTTTTGTGAAATTTAGGTAAGAATGAATTTAGAGAGTTCTATAAAAGAAAATATATTGTACATAAATAGACTGTTAACATTCTTTTGTGTCTGATTTTGTCTTCCTTTCCTCATTGTTGTAGTGTGTATGTGTGTGCGTGCGTGCGTGCATGTGTGTGTGTGTGTGTGTGAAGCAGCCTTGGATTACTGATCATGGTAAAGGCAGGTGTGACAAGAGCACTATAAACCAATAGGTTCAAGTCACTGTAATTGCTGTGGTTTGACTCAAGAAGTGACAACCTGGGCCACCTACTTCCACCATTCCCAAGTTTCACCATTTCCCAAGAAACAGATTTAAAGGAGTTCATCAAAAGACAGGTCCCTAATCCTACTTTCCTGATTAGCTGGAAGTTGGAAATAGCTCTAAGGTGATGGATGGTTTCAGGGCCAGAGAAGATTTAAGGGGTGGGATGTCTCTTTGAGATGGTAGGAAGATAAGGGGTGTTCCCTGCTACATGCTTTGTAAGGCTATGCTTTCTCTAATTAAAAATGATTCTAAAATTAGAAAATATCCCAAATAATGCTTATAATTAATATCATAGTTGAATGTTTATTCCATACGTATTAGGAAAACATACTGAGGACTTAGCATGTGCCAGACATGTATTAAACAAAAACATTATCTCCTTTTGGTTTTATAACAATACCAAGAGTTAGGTAAAATTTCTATTCTCATGTATTAGTAAGGATCAGGCAGGAAAACAGATCCCAAGAAAGAATGATTTTGGTGTGGAAGGAGAAAATGCAGTTAGAAGTAATGCTTAAATGAGGAATAAGTAGCTTGGGATGCTGTTTGGAAAGATGTCAGCAAAGCAAACTGTCAAAGCCAAGGCATGCCATTTCAATTCTAACCAAGAGTCATATTTCTAGTGAAAAAGTAGCAGCAACAAAACATTGAACACCTAATATGTGCCAAGACAAAGCCTACAGTCTTTACAGGAGGTCAAAATATAAAATAAACACAATTTAAGCTTCCTCTATGAAAGGCAGATGTTCAGATGCCTATTGTAATAAGGTGTAGTAAGTGCCCGACAGTGGGATGTGCAAGGAAGGGGCTGAGTAACTCAGTGTATGGGGATTAGGGATGGCTTCAGAGGGGAGATGACAATGGGTCTGGATTTTGAGGGGTACATAGGATCATAGGCACACATCATAGAAGGGTAGTTACAGAAATTATTGGTGGCATAAGTTACATTTGAAAAAGGAAGCTTTTATAATACCTAACCAAAAACAGGAAAGAACACTTATTTAAAAAAGGATTAGGGGTGCCTGGTTGGTCAGTCAGTGGAGTATGGAACTGTTGATCACAGGGTTGTGAGTTCAAGGCACATGCTGGGTGTAGAAATTACTTAAAAAATAAAATCTTAAAGAAAATGATTAGATAAAAATTACATTGTTCTTTCATATCTTATTGGAAAAATAACTTTTTAGTAGAATAAGATGTTTATTCTTCAATCTATCAGCTATAGTATTTTATGAATCAAACTCTCTCCAAATTTTAAATTATTTTAAAACAATATGAAGTAGAGGAAGATTGATTTTGGTTTCCTCCAACTTTCCTTCAAATACCCTTTTCCTCATGATTCACAGCCCTCTTCCCTTAGAATATACTACCTCACATAAGCTAATGGTCATTCCCAGATAAATACACCCTCCCAAGCACTGAGTAATATTCACTATTTCTGCTCAGGTGAATTCTCTAATAGCAAAACAAGTGGTGGGAAAAGAAGTTGGGGTGCTGCTTGTTACCATTCAGATCATAAGAGTCAGGGAAGCTATATACACCCTAGAAGGATGACTGAGGTCAAAAGAGCATCTGAAAACAGCCAGAAGTTGAGATGGCCCATAATAGGAAGCTGTAAAATGCTACCCAAACAGATGAACAGAGAAATCAAGCAGAGAGAGAAGCAGAAATGCTGCTGATGACTTTGCTCTAATATAAATCATTGTGTCTGGGGCTTTGTTGGTATTGCAGTCTCTAGTGTATGTGCTATGCTGGGGACCTCTGGTAGCATCTGATTAGAAAGGTGCAGTTGTCAGTGCATTTCTAGTCTTTGGAAATGTGAAGTGATGAAATATCAAAGTCAATATTTTTGCCAATCTTCCCTGCCCTTTGCAATCTCACATATCTCCAGGGGCCTGAAATCTGCCGGTCCTGGAGCGGATCCATGTGTGACTGCCAACAAAGCCTCTCAGAGGAGAGGCTGAGTGTTTGATTCCACATTGGGCAGAAAAACATGCTCCCCTGTGTTCTCTCCAGTGAGTGGGGGAACCTCCAAAGGCAGGCACAGTGATAAAGCAAAATGTTCTGTAGCAACGAAGCAAAAGATTCTATTGTGATTTTATTTTCTTTCTTGATTTTGTTTTTCCTCCTCTACTTTTATTTTCCTTTATGAGAATATTGAATGTAAAATGAATGTCTTGAAGAAAATGATGAAAGAATCATTTAGTGCTTGAAGCATTGTTGTAGAGGAAATTCTGCAATATTCAGTGGAGCGAATTTTGCCCCTGCTGACATCAGTTTTAGTAGCATTTTGTTCCTTTCACTTGTATCTAAGTTTTATACTAAAGCCTTGTTATCCTATTGTGATCTTTGACCAGATACCATCTCAGGAAATTTTGAATTCTCTTGTGTTGGTTTATTTCTCTCCTTTATTTTCCCACGGTTTTGCTTTCTCCTCAACATCTACTTTTCAGTATTTGAAATATGAACTATGCCTAAAAGTGTCATGGTCCTTACTGTTTTCTGCACTCTGGGTTCCTTACATGAACTAGAAGGAGGTTGAATCTGTGATGTAGAGCTCTGGTTGTAGACACTGGGGCTGATTTTGAGTCCAGATTTGACAACGATGAGTTAACTACCTATTATCTTTCAGGAGGTGTATTAAATATACATGTTCTGAGGACAGATCCCTGGGGTTCTGGTCCTGTATATGTATTTGGGCCCTCAGAAATCTGATTTTTAACATGTACCCTAAATAATTCTGATATAGGTGATGCATACATCAAGAATGTTGATCTAGGGGCACCTGGGTGGCTCAGTGGGTTAAAGCCTCTGCCTTCAGCTCAGGTCATGATCCCAGGGTTCTGGGATCGAGCCCCACATCGGGCTCTCTGCCCAGCGGGGAACCTGCTTCCTTTCCTCTCTCTCTGCCTGCCTCTCAGCCTACTTGTGATCTGTCAAATAAATAAATAAAATATTAAAAAAAGAAAAAAAGAATGTTGATCTAGAGTAGAATGCTTCATATTCCTTAGTAAGTCACCCAAGGTCCTTCACAAGTAGCTGTCGAATGCAAGGTTGGTTCTCAAAATGTTCAACTGTACCAAAGAGGTTCAGAGCTATTTTCCCACCTTCTTTTTCTTCTTACGTCCTCTCTACTTTCAACTTATTTTATCATGTGGAATGGTGTTTGGAAGTTTTAGTATAGACAGTCTTAGGAATCAGAAAGCCTTTCCTCTCTAGCTTCATGACTTCAGCTTCACAACCTTATGGAAGCCAGTTAACACTTCTATTCTGCAGTTTTATCATTTGTATCATGGGGATAATTTAGGTCATCCTGTCAGTTTAGGGCCAGCTACATGGATCCAACCTCTGCAGTCAACAGGATCTCACATTTAGAAGGGCCTATACCTTGTTTAATGTTCTACTTTTGCAGCCTTGAGGTTCATGATGATACTTGAATAAGTAGTTTTGCATTTTAATTTTGCACTGGACCTTACACATAAGTGTAGCTGATCCCATTTATATTGACTGAGATAATTAGATAATATTGAAATCTCATTGACCCATATATATTTGATCTTGCCATTCTTGCATGTCTCCATACTCTGACTTGGATTCTGTTGGGTGGGATGAGCCCATATTTAAGAATCTTGCCTTATGGATATTCAGAGAAGGAAGATGCTAAGTGATCAACAATATTCAAACTCAGACCTCTCCAATTTTGACCCAAGAGACAGTTCTACCTCCTCTGAAGAGACTAGATACATTTATCTGTGGTTCTAGTTCTCTAGGGCCCAGAGTCAATGCTGTTGACTGGTCTCTGTCTTCAGAAGGGTCTTCTTGTACTAATCATTGGACTGATAATTACTTACAACTGCTTTGTGATTTCTGGAAGTTTTTATTCCCTTAGACTCCTAAAGTCAAAATAACTGTAAACTCTTCAACTCAAATTAGCAAATATAGGATTATACAAATAATTGAATTGAGAGTCCAGAGGTAGGCCAAGCCATATATGATCAAATGATTTTTGACACAGTTGACAGAGTAACTCAATAGGTAAATGAGAGCTTTATTCAACAAATGGTGCTGGAACATTTCCATGAGGAAGTAACTAAACCTAGACCCCTGCCTTACATGACATTAAAAAATTTAACTTAAAACGATTGCAAGATCTAAATGTAAAAGTTAAAACTATAAAATTTCTAAAATAAAGCGTAAGAGAAAATTATTACAATCTTTGGATATGCAAAGATTTCTGAGGATGCAAAAACCATGAACCATAAAAGAAACAGTGAATAAAGCAGACTTCATACAAATTAAAGACTTCTGTTCTTTAAAAAAAAAAAAAAAAACTCAGTTACTAAAATGAAAGAAATAGCTATAAAATTGTGTCAGTTACACTTTTCCAGCCCTCCCCCCAAAAAACAAACCCATAAAATACTGTGCAAAATATGGGGATAAATACTTCAGAAGAGATGTATGAATAGCCAACAAGCATCGAAATATCATCATTAGTCATCAGAGAAATACGAATTAAAACCAGAATGAGATACAACTACACAACTACTAGAATTGCGAAAATTAAAACAATTGTCTATATGATGGTTAGGTTATGGAGCAAATGAAATTTTATATTTGTTGGTGGGAATTTTTTTTTTTTTTTTTAGATTTATTTATTTCGAGATTGAGAGAGAATATGTGTGCAGGGCATTGGGCAGAGGGAAAGAAAAACTCAACCACACTCCATGTTGAGTGCAGAGCCCTACACAGGGCTCAATCTCATGATTCTAAAGTCACAACCTGAGCTGAAACCAAGAGCCAGATGCTTAACTGACTGTACCACTCAGGTGCCCCTGTTGGTAGGAATTCAAATGGTGCAACCAGTAAGGAAAACTGGCAATTTCCCATAAACTTAAATACACACTTAGCATATAACTCAGTAATTTCATTGTTAGGTATCTACTTAAGAGAAACAAAAACTTCTCCAAGCAAAGAATTGTTCTTAAATTTTCATAGTAGTTTTATTTATAGTAAGCTTCTATCCTGAATTTCCATCAACAGGTAAATACATAAACAAGACATTGTGCCTTCACATAATGGAGTATAGTAATAACACAGCAAACCACTGATACATAAAACAACATAGTTGTATCTTTAAAATATCATGCTGAGTTAAAGAAGCCAGGTATGAAAATGTGTATGTGTATATGTTTGTTTATATATATATATATATATATATATATATATATATATATATTTATATATTTATATTTATACGAATTTCTAGAAAATGAAAATTGAATGCAGTTAGGTCTGTATTTGCCTGGTGCAGAGTGTTCCAGGAGGAGGGGTGAGTGAATTTGAAGGTGGACAGAAATATTTTAGAGTTGATGGAAATGTTCAATAAATTAATTGTGCTGGTAGTTAAATATACGTGTATAGTTTTCAAAAGTCTCCAAAATGTACACTTAACATGCATGAAATTTATTGTGTCTACATTTTACCTCAAATAAGTTAAATTGGATTTTCTGTGATAGAGTAGTATTCAAATTAATTGAGTTAATTGACTATAAGTCCAAGTCAATTTGTTTTGTTTTGTTTTATGTAAAGCATACATTGTGTCAACTTAATTTCCTACTCAGAGATAACTATATCATACTGACCTTAAGGAAAGTTTAAAGCTATTTATGAATTTAGTCAAGAACAAGGGGTTTGATAAGACTTAAGACTAGGGCAGAGTACAATATATTTGTCTTTGAAATTCAGGGGTATGCATGCACACATGTCAGTGTATGTGTGCATGTGTGTATATGTACATGTTTACTAGTCATATCAGAAACTGGGTAATGGAAGGAAGTTAGGGGAATTACAGACAAAAAAAGGACTAGTGTGTGCTGTTCCTAATTGAATATTAATTTGGATTAAGGAGGACAATTTGAACATACCAATTTTACCCATTCTGTAGCCATTCTAATTGTAATATTAATGTTCAAACTACCTAATGAAAACAAGGCCTGAATGTTATTTGACTTAGTAAATAAAAGTCTGATTAGAGTGGTGGGTAATTTTATAACTGTGGTTTTTGGTGGAGAGTGCAGATATGAATGGAATGACACATGCTTTGAAACTCTGAATTTCTTGTTGAGTAAAGGTAGGAAAATAAGTTACAAAAAACAGTAGAAAAAATTAGATTGTCAGCTTGGTGGTGTTTAGTTTTGCCTACTAATAACTTCACATACATACTCACACATTTCTTTTTAATTGATCTCTAATTAATATTTCTCAAAATGTGCTCTGGGGCACCTGGATGGCTCAGTGGGGTTAAAATGTGCTCTGTATTACACCTGCAGAGAATTACATTGTGAATTAAAATACTGTGATTCCAGAGAGTCCCTCAAGCATACCTCCCTGAAATCTTTGTGAGTTTTCTGTTGGACAGTCAACAAGCTCCAGTTACTGGTTTATGGGTACCCGAAAGTTTGAAAAACCCCAGTGAAGATTGCATCATTTCAATTCTGAGGGTATCTGTTGAAGTTTTGCAGCCCATGTTACAAAAGTGAAGTCCCAGTTTTGGTCATTTATTTATACAATGTCCTCTCAAAGAAGTGTGAAAAAGTGATGAAGGAACCCCAGCAAGAATATCTGAGGAGTCCACATGGTAAGAGAATGACATTATAATCGTCTTATTTTGAGACATGAAATGACCTCAGGAAAGGGGTGACTGAGAGTATTATGGTTCCTGAAATGACAAAACAATATGAGTGGGAAACTAGGAATATATATGTAACAAATATATAATATAAATACATGTATATATTTTAAATATAGTATATATATATGTTCATCAAAAATAAAAAATAACACTCATCCAACAATTCTTTCATGAGCAGCCCTATTAGTTAATTCATTCCTTGTTTCAGCCATTCTTCATTATATATTTACTGCCTAGTCTCAGGCACTACTGACACTCTAAGATTAGTATTGTGAGAAATTTTTAAGAAGATGCCATAAGCAGAAGAGATTATACTCCATTCGATGAGACCAGACTAATATGCATCTCTTAGAAAGCAACAAAAGTTATGTGCAAAAGTATACTCTAAATAAATATTATACAATTAGAGATGAGTAGAGGTCAAAATACTTGAGGAGAAATTTTCATAGAGAAGATAAGAGATGACCTATTCTTTAAGGTTGAATAGGATTCAAAGCAAGATACGTGGGATGACTATTTCTTGGGAAGGGACAGTATAAACAAGTCACAGAGTGCAGGATATAATACCTATGTTGTGGATTTAGGGGATGAAGGGGGCATACACCAAAAAGCAACATAATGGGATTAAAATAGGACATGAAACGAAACTGCTAAATGTATTATTTTAGGGAGACGCAAGTCCTATACATCCCCAAAGCTAGTGAACGGTCAGGGATCATTTGCAGAGGGAAAGGTACATCTTAGGGAGGAAATCTTCACGTTATCATGTCTGTAACTAAACTTAGAAAAGTGAGAAATCCATGTGAGTAGGAAAAAGAAACCACCATCACCACCTCCAACAACAACAAAATAATGAGGGAGGGTGAACCAAATAGAGAGTGAAAGAAACTACATCTGGAGATGTGGGCAGGGTCTATACTGTAAGGTGTCCCAGGAGTTATAGGGAGTTTTTACTTATCTGATAAGTCAGAAGAGGCCCTGAAGTCTTTTCATCAAACACGAACACAATAGATTTATATTATACAGAGACTAGACTTGCCACAGTGTGGAAGGGAAAATAGAAAGACCTAAGTGGAGGTGGTGGTACCAGTTAGAAAAGCAATGCGATACCCTAATTCCTATCAGAACTGGCAGTGATTTCTCTAGGGGGAGTGAACAGAAAGGAGAATGTGTGGGAATAGAGGGGAGTAATGGGAAACAGCAGTAGAAATGAGTAGGGTTTGCTGTCATTCATCTCCACTCCACCCAAGAGGCTCTCTTGTAATCCTCATTCCTCCCTCTTTTGAGAGCAGAGTATGCATCTATAAATAAGTAGATGTTTTCCTTTGTTTCTTAATTTCCTAGTGCCCATGTGTATGCTTTTATGTGTGTGTGAAAGAGAGAGACAGAGACAGAGACAGAGGCAGAGAGAGATGAGAGAGAGAAAGAGACATGAAATGGGGGTGTGAATGCCTGCTCCAAACACAGGACATTTATCTTGGACTGATGTAACATCTTGCTGGCTTAACGGAGATGCCTGTCATCCTTCATTAATAAAAATTAACTGCAAATCTCCTTGCTTCCCACAGGAGGGCCTTTTAAACATTCCATCAGGGGCTTGCAGAGGACGTCTGGCGGCGAGTCAATCAAGAGGCAGCATGAACTGGCAGCAGAATCAACAAGAATTTTTAAAAATATACATTTATATATACACTGATACACTTTTTTGTCTATCTGCCAGTCCTGGGCAACCCTCATCTGAATTTGTTTCTATGGGCTCTCCACAGACAGTCTCTTTTGCCACCCTCCCATCACTACCCCCTTATTCTTCCCTCACCACCCCTACACCCTCACCCCCCGCTGTCCTCCTAGTGCTGGAGACCTGCGCAATATCATTTTCCGCATAATGAAATCTGGAGTGACATTAATATAAGTGTAATTTTATAGAAGGGAATGGGCCTGGCTGATAGTTTCTACCTGCTGTGTTTTGATGATAGACATCGGGATGTCACCATCTGTGTAATGAAATTTCACCTCCGTAATGGCTCAGATTATCAAACGTTCTTCCAAGCTGGCTCTGGGAATCTACTTATTTATTTATTTACGTATTTATTTATCTATGAATGGCGCTGTAGGCCTGTTTATCATAGAAGGTATGGGTGAAGAGAGTTTTAAGTGCATTAAGCAAAGTAAAGGCGAAGTGAATCTAAATATTTGCTATTGCCCCATAGATACATTGATCATAAGGTGAAGTTACTATTTCCAGTCCTGGGCAGAAGTTTCTCTTCTATATAAACTCCCATAGCTCTCTAAGTGGAACATATCAAATTGATGGGTTAATATCATATGAGTGCAAAAGTAAGGTAAGAAAAATGCAGTGTTTATTACAAAGGTGTTTGTACATTGTATCATTTAATTTTCAAACAGTGTTGTTAGGATGCAGTGAGTTAGCTGGTCCAAAGCTCCAACAGGCAAATGTAAGACAAAATGTCTCATACTCACCAAAAGGTAGTTGCTATTACTGTTTCAAGCAAAAAATGAGGCTCAGAGAGGATAATTAACTTTTCAAGATGATCCAGGCATGAAATATGGTTAGCTCAGGTCTGTCTGTCTCACAGATGCATGCCGTTTTCATTACCCCAAGTGACTTCCCAGGCACTGAGGCCAAACCGGGGCAGGTGAGCTGGATTCAGTAGAGAGAACTTCAGCTATGTCCAACTGCCCCAATATGACTCAATATATTCAAGTTGTGATACCAACTGTGTCTTGAGTTACCAGCCTTGACCTAGAATTCACTCGTTCTCTATTTCCCTAATGTCTAGCTGAGACAATGTCATCAAGAAGATAAAGAAGATAGGAGACAGAATAAATATCAATATGTAATCACATCAGATAGGTTGCAAACTGCTTATTCCATTACATTATAAATCCATTTTTATATGAATACTTATAACTACATTTCAGATTATATCCAGAAGCCTAGTACACATTTTAAATAATCAATTGCTGAATATTTATGACTGATTATATCTTCTACCCTCTTTTTTTTAATAAAAAATGCTAGTAATATTATTTCATGATTATTTGGTGTTTTACCCTTTTTTATTTCTAATCTAAAAAAACCTCAAAGATTCAAAACTCTCAACTTTTTCAATTGGTGTGGATTCTTTGACTTCGAGTTGAGCTACAAGTCATATTAAGAATATTTAAATTCTCAAAATGTTAAATAATTTACCTCTGTTGCAAATGTTATAATTTTTACTCACTTGCAATTCTCATATAAATTCTTGAATAGGAAAGAAAAGAATAGAGTTCATATTGTTTTCTGGTAAAATCCAAAGCTGCTTTACTTAAGTCATAGCCCGTAGCATTGGGGAACATATATGAAAGTTGCATATCAAGTCTTGGCAAAAGCCTGAGAATTGTGGACCTACTCTATGAAGGATAGCTGGCTTTTGAGTCCCTCCTCAATAATGTCAGATTTTCTTCATCCCCTGTCTTTCATCCTTTCTGCATAGTTTCTCTTTTCACGAGGACTTGGTTTATATCCCATCCCGTGTACTTGTCTGACACCCCCAATTTTCTTGAATACCCTCTGAAGTAAGGAATTTTACCTGTTTCTAAGTGTACTGTAACACCTAGCACAGTACACTGAACAATCAGGGACTCTGTTTACACGTGTGTTCAATCACCATCTTTTAACCAATATTAAAGCTAAGAGAATTACCTTAGTTTACATGTTTTGGAGCATAGTCCTGCGAGAACTCAGATTTTCAGCCTCTACTTCAGTCTACCTCCTACGTGGTCATATGTCATTGCTTTACGTCACTCCTGGTTCTTAGATTCTCCTACACAGAGCCTTGAGCCTATTTGTATTACCTCAGTCAGGAGTCTTTGTGGATGGAGATTGCAAGATATCATACTCAATAACCATTTTATAGGAAGAATCAAAATACTTAATACCTGGACAGATGGCCTTAGAGTCACTGGAGTGTGAAACCGGCAATGTTTTGTTGGTGGTGAGCACATGCTTATTCATTTTGGAATAAACAAACCTAGTGGTATAGGTTTATCAATAGGGGGTAAAGATAAGAGGAGGGGGACAAGTTTATTTTGCTGACACCTTACATTTGGGTCTTGGACAAAAACCCCTGCTAACTGAAGACTGGAATATTTCTCTTAAAACCATGCTTTTCATGGCTCTAAAATCCTTGCATGGACCAGAGACCAGAACTTAGGGTACTGACAATGAGTTATCAAGGGCCCTCTAATGACTTTTGTCTGTATCTGGGTACAACTATAGCCTCCCAAAAATCCCAAATTATACTTTATACTACTCCATTTGATCTCCTCTCCAAGTCAAATATAACACCATCTAGTTTCATCTAAGCATAAATGAGGAATAACATGAATTTGCTTGTAATTTATAGCAAAAGAGATGGGATTATCTTAGTTAAGACTTGCTGACAGAAGTCCAAATTTTACCTACTTTTTTTTTTTCCTCACTTACCATTCTTTGTCTTAGTTTCCATCCCTTGTGTTAGGTTCTTTAGAACCCTCCCTCTTTCCCATTTGGTAAGATATTTCCAGGGCTCATCAAGAGAAATTATTCACCAATAATTTACCATAAAATCTGAGACTGTTATATTACCATAAAATCTAAGACTGAGCTTTTAATCCTGAAAATTCAAGTTCAAATACTCATTTGTACACACACACACACACACACACACACACACACACACTATCGTGCACACAGACTACACAAATCACACTACGCATGCCCATGGAGTCTATTCTTCGTTTTTCTAGTTACTTTTTGTCGAGTCATCTTTCATTATTTGGAACTTCCGTAGTTGCATTGACAATTGCCTTTCTTTACATGGTAGAAGTGGAGAGATGAACAGTTTAGATGCAGTCTACTTCCCTCATACCACATCAGCAAGAGAATTCCAAGTAAGGGATGAGCTTCAATAAACTGGAGCTTTGGGCATATACTCAGACCAGGAAATTTTCCATTGCTAGAGGTTATGAATAGGCATGAGCAAAGAGTAAAGGTAACCCAAAAAAAGTTAAGAAAAATAGGAAGAGCCTGTGGCCATTAACTATGTGAATAGTTGGGCTTCTAAGGAGCAAGAGGCTCTTGCATTTCAGAATAAGCAAGAGGCCAGTAATTAAGGTCCTATCCTATGAAATGAAAGAAAGGTAAAGGGATCAGAGCAGGGTACCTCGTTAACTTGCTGTGAAGTTAGAAATAAAGGGTGATTTTCACACGGCTCAAATCACTGGGAGTTTCCAAGTCCATGCAAATTACTTTAGCTTTAAGAATAATCTGGTTACTTTTCCTATGGCTCTGTATCTACAAGTCAGAGAGAAGAATGTAGTTAGGGTCGGTAAACTAAGAATAGAGAAGAACTTCCTCAACTTGATAAAGAATATATTTTTTAAAAGGTTTTATTTGTTTATTTGACAGAGAGAGAATAAGCAGGGGGAGTGGCAAGCAGAGGGAGAGGGAGAAGCAGTCTCCTGCTGAGCAAGGAGCCTGATGCAAGGCTTGATCCCAGGATCCAAGGATCATGACCTGGGCCACTTAACCAACTGAGCCACCCAGGTGATTCGATAAAGAATATCTTTAAAAAAAATCTACACCTAATACTATACTAAACTGTAAGACACTCAAAGCTTCTCCACTAAGATTAGGAACAAGGTAAGGATGTCTCTTCTCACCACTCTTTTATATACTGGAAGTATTAGCTAAGGTAATAAGACAAGAAAAGGAAATGGCATGTATGTTGATTGAAATTGAAGAAATAAAACTATTTTTGTTCACAGAAAACATGACCATCTATCTATGCAGAAAATCTGAAAGATTCAACAACAACAACAACAACAACAACAACAGCAACTCCTGGAACTAATAAGCAACTATAACAAGGCTTTAGGCTACAGGGTTTATACACAACAGTTAATCACTTTCCTATATATCAGCAATGAACAAAGGGAATGTGAAATTAAAGATACAATATTATTTACATTAGCATCCCCAAAATGAAATACTAAGGTATAAATCTAACAAAATATGTACAAGCCATATTTAAAGAAAACTAAAAAACAAAACAAAACAACTCTTATGTACAAAAGAATAAATAAATGGAGAGATATTTCATGTTGCTAGATAGAAAGATTCAATATTGACAAGATGTCAAATCTTCACAACTTGATCAGTAGATTAAATGCAATTCTAATCAAAATCTTGGAGAATTATTTTGTGAACACTGACAACCGATCCTAAAGTTTATATGGAGAAACAAAAGACTCATAATAACCAAACAATTATTGAAAAAGAGCAAAATCAGAGGATAGATACTACCTGACTCCAGGATTTATTATAAAGCTACAGTAATCAAGACACTGTGGTAGTGATGAAAGAACAGAGACATAGATCAGTGGGACAGAGTAGAGAGTCCTGAAATAAACCCACATGAATATAGTCAAATAATATTTGACAAGAAAATGCAGTCAGGTGCAGCATGTCCTTCAGTTCTTACCACTTTGTTTTATAAAAAATATGCTCAGCTAAACTTTAGTGGTATTTTCTTATTTTGTAGTGAGAAGCCAGGAATCCAGTTATGACCATAAATTTGTGCCTCCTATATACCTGTGGGTAAAAATGAACAAGAGGGGAAGAAGTTCTGATTAACAAGATAAGGAAAAGAGACACAATGGCACATTATTTGATATTGTATCCTATTTATTAAAACCTTGATTTTAGGGGCGCCTGGGTGGCTCAGTGGGTTAAGCCGCTGCCTTCGGCTCAGGTCATGATCTCAGGGTCGTGGGATCGAGTCCCGCATCGGGTTCTCTGCTCAGCAGGGAGCCTGCTTCCCTTCCTCTCTCTCTGCCTGCCTCTTCTGCCTACTTGTGATCTCTGTCTGTCAAATAAATAAATAAAATCTTTAAAAAAAAAAAAAAAAAAAAAAAAAAAAAAAAAAAAAAAAAAAAAAAAAAAAAACCTTGATTTTAATAAGCCTACATATTTAAAACTTTACATTATCTAGTCTGCTTTTTAGATGAGCAGTTTGATATTAGGAATGTGTACACAATGTAGATACCACAGTTGGGGCTACTTGGAGCCTTAAAATCACCTTTCCAAAATTGTTAGAAATGCAGAGCTCCTTATAGTTAAATCACCTGGGGAACTTAAAGGGATGCCCTGTCCACCCAGAATGTAGTAAGCTGATGGATTAGACTTACAGGCATTAGCAACTATAGTCCATGGAATCTAACCCATCTCCTGCTTTGATAAATAAGGTGGTAGTGAGGCACAGTCACACTCATCCTTTTATGTATTGTCTGTGGCTGTTCCTGGGCTAGAGCTGCAAAGTGGAGTAGTTAAGACATGTGGCCTAAATAATTTTCTATTTGGCTCCTGACAGAAAAAGTTTACTGACACCTATGTTAGAGAATGAGGGTATCAGAAAATGTCCTCTAAGCATACTTTAAGTGACTGTACAAAATAAGGACAAATAACAAAATGAAATTATCAAAAGTGCTGTGCATTTTGTTTAATGTAAGTAGCTAATGAAAACTATAAGTAATTTGACAAAAATACTAAAATTAATCTTGAAGAAGAGGGAATGTAACACCAAAATCCTTAGTTTCAGGATGCTCCATTATAAATTTGGGGACAATTTGTCCCATTTTACAGAAGTAAAAGAAAATGGAACTTAATTAAAAGAAAGAGAGTGAGAGAGAGAATTTTTTTTTAGAGGAATGAACAAATGTCAAATAGAAAAAGTACCTTGAGAGTGATGAGAAGTGCATTCACGAAGTATAGAACATTAATGTTACACACATTATAGAAAAGAAGAAATAAAACAGGAAGCTAGAAATATAGAGACAATAATCTAACATATCAAATTGGTAATTGTCAAATACATCAATTTGATAGATTATTATCTCCCTATATATCTTGATTATTATCTCTATATTGTCAAATACTCATTGGATTATTGGATAGTGAGAAAACAGTTATAAACAGCCACTCTCCAAATCCTTCCTCCATAGCAAATGATGAGCAAGCACTAAGTACTTGTCAGAAGGTATTATAGAAAGCAGAGCGTATGATATTATTGAAAGGATGGCCCGGACAGTTAGCCCTGAACAAATATCTGCTAGAAATGCTCTTGTAATGAGCATATGGCATGTCCCGGTAAATGAGATTTCCTTTACCAGTAACATATTGGGGTGCTTGCCCGTTCAAAAAACTATACCTGGGTTTTTAGTGAGAGGTTTCCTCTTTCCATTTTCTTTCTCTTATACATTTTCCCCGTTTAAGAGCAAGAAAAACTTTCTCAGAAACTGTCCACCAGACATCATTTTCAATCTTATTGGCCAGAGTTGTATCACTGTCCTACTTTTAAAGAAATCATATGAGTAGATATACTTATATTAGATAAAATAGACCATTGACCAAAAACTGTTAAAGAGACAAAGAAGCTCATTATATAATGACACATCAATCAATCAAGGGGATATAATATTTGTAAATATTTGTGAACCCAACATAGGAGTTCCTAAATATATAAAGCAAACATTACCATATCTGAAGGGAGAAATAACAATACGATAAGAGCAGGGGATTTCAATACCCCACTTTCAACAATGGATAGATCACTCAGACAGAAAAGCAATAAGGAAATATTGGATTTAAACTGCGTACCAGATGTACCTAACAGACATACACAGAACATTCTATTGAACAGCAGTAGAATAGATCTTCTTCTCAAGTGCACATAGAACATATTCCAGATTAGATCATACGTTAGGCCACAAAATAACATCATAAATTTATAGAAAATTAAAATCATATTAAACATCTTTTAAGAAAATTATTAATTTTAAGAAAATTAAAATCATATTAAACATCTTTTTTGATCACAATGGTATAAAAGCACCAATCAATTACAAGATGAAAACTGGAAAATTCACAAGTATGTGGTGATTAAATGAAATACTCCTGAACTATTAGTGGGTCCAAGAAGAAATCGAAAGGGGAATAAAAAATATCTTAAGACAACTGAAACTGGAAATACAACACACCAAAACTCATGGGATATAGTAAAAGCAATTCTAAAAGGCAGTTTATAGCAATAAATGCCTTCATTAAGAAAAAAGAAAGATCTCAAATAAGCAACCTAACTTTGCATCTTAAGGAACTAGGAAAAGAACAAACTATACCCACAGTTAGTTATAGAAAGGCAATAACAAACATCAGAACAGAAATAAATAATATTAGGACAGGAAAAAAAAAACAACAAAACAGTGGGAAAGACCAATGAAACCAAGAGCTTTTTTTGAAAAAGAGAAAATAGACAAACCAAGAAAAGAGCAAGGATTCAAATAAAATCATCAACAAAAGAGGACTCTTAAAGCTGGCACCACAGAAATACAAAGGATTCTAAGAAACAATTATGAACAATTTTGTACCAACACATTGGGCAATCTAGAAGAAATGGTTAAATTCCTAGAAAAACTGAATCATGAAGAAACAAACTCTTAACAGACTGATTTCTAGTAAGGAGATTGAATCAGTAATCAAAAATCTCCCAAAAAATGAAAGTCCAGGACCAGTTGGCTTTATGATTGAGTTCTACCCAACATTTAAAGAAGAATTAATATCAATCCTTCTCAAACTCTTCAAAAAATAGAAGATGCAATACTTCAAATTGAGTTTATAACATCCTGATATCAAAGCCAGGAAAAGACATTATAGGAAAAGAAAATTAGAGGCAAATATACGTTGTGGTGTTCAGTCAATGGGAAAACACTATCCAAATATTGGCTATTATTATTAGCATTACTACTAGCATTGACATAATCATAAATATAGCTTAAATTTCCTCAGTAGTGGGTGTACAATGAGGACTATTTGCTATATTGAGCTATCAAATTATAATTTTCTAAGTGTTTTTAGAGGCAGTAATTACCAATTTAGCATTAGTTGCCACTAGATACAAATAATAATAATAACAACTTGATTACTCAAATTTTCTAGAGGTATTTTATAATATTTTTATATTTGTTGACTTTGTGTACATTTTAGTGACTTGACTCTCAATAATGTTATTTATATAACCATATGACAGGAACTGGGCTAGTGACTCTACTTCATCTCCCTTAAGCCTCATAATTATTCCTATAGGGTAGATAAAATCAAGTTTGAGTTTTAAAAAGTCAAATTTTAGAGATAGCTCTTGTGCTTTCCTATTTCTTTTTTTTTTTTTAAGATTTTATTTATTTATTTAACAGAGAGAGAAATCATAAGTAGGCAGAGAGGCAGGCAGAGAGAGAGGGGAAACAGGCTTGCCGCTGAGCAGAGAGCCTAATGCGGGGCTCGATCCCAGGACCCTGAGATCATGACCTGAGCCAAAGGCAGAGGCTTAACCCACTGAGCCACCCAGGCACCCCTCCTATTTCTTGAACTAGACTTTGTAGGTGCTCGATATACATTTTTGAATGAATGCATTAATGAATGTTTTCTGGGCAACCTTTGATCTGACAACCTTACAAACTCACAATATTTCAGGAAGGGAAACATGTCTGGATTCCGACAATCCAGATTGTGTACACAATGATTCTCTATCTCTAACATTCCACTACCACCTCAAATTAAAAAGGTCCAAATTGTACATCATTTCTCTTCCAAGCAAGATTTGCTCGCTTTCCTGTGTTCCCTAAGAAGTATCTCTCTCCACCCAGTTGCCTGTGTTAAATACCTAAAGTCCTCCCTCTGCCTCATCCCTATTTAGAATCAATGTCTAAACCACGTAAACACTCCTGTGAAGTATCTCGAACCCAGCTATTGCTCACCTTGGCTCCAAATGTCACCAGCTCTCAGCTGGTTACTGCAATAGATGCCTGACTGGTCATAACCCACTTACATCCATCTCCCTGCTGCTGCTGGAGTGTCTCTTCTACATGCACACTTGATTACACCGTCTTTCTGCTTGGAACATTAAAAGCCTTCCTGTTGCACTGAGGACACAGATCAACCTGGCCTATCAGGATCTTCCCCATTTTTCCTTCTCTAGCTCACTTCATTGGCCTTATTACTTGCCTCCTCACAATGTCCACCACAGAAATAATTAACCAGCTGTACTTTTCACAAAAGCTTTCAGTGTCCTCATAGCTTCTGCCCTTACTTGTTCCTCTGCCTGGACTGCCTTTTCCCACACCTGGCCTGCCTAATTCCTAAAGCATGACTGAGCTATTAGAGTACAATTTTCCCATTAGCTTTGCCAATTACAGCAGACACAACTCTCCCCATACACTCCTGAATCTAGCCCTATTATGACATTATCCTACTTAATTGCTTGCTTGACTCTGTCCCCACTAAGTGAAATCAGCTTGAGAATATGGGTCTTTCTTACTTTTATATTATCAGAATTTAGCATGCTTGGCACCATTGTGATGCTCAGTAAATGGTTTCAAGTAATATAATAAATGAATAAATAAATGGATGAATGAGAGGGAAGGAAGGCAGGAAGGAATGTAGGTAGGAAAGAAGGGTGGAAGGAGGGAGAGAGGGAAAAGTAAGAGTAAAGAAGAAATATTTATTTCCTTTTGCTCAAGAAGAATGTAAAAATTTAACATTATTGGTTTTGGAGGTATCGGGATGGGATCAGAACCATATGCTAATGTAAGATGCAAGTATATTTTTAGAGAAAATAAATCATAGTGTTTTTCTTGTATAGCAAACTGTAAACCTATCACCTCCTGTTGTAAATCTGACCTTCCATGGAATAAATCTGTCCTGTAATCTCAGTGTTTTTCATAAAATAGTATTCTATTCTTTAAAAGAGTAAAACGATCTAATCTGCAGTTCGCCAAAAAAAAAAAAAAAAAAAAGGATTATTGAAATCTATAGATTTGGCCATGGCAAAATGGCATTTATGTTTTTCAGAGTTAAAATGAAATAAAATATATAACTTGTTGGGTTCTGCTTTCATGACAAATAGGCACTGACAAATACATACCACATTACCATCCTTGATTGCTCTGATGGAACTCATTTTCATCTTGTGTTCCTCTAATTACATGAAAATTGCATACTTTTTATGCATGACACATTTTGCACAGCTTTAGCAAAAGGTTGTGAAGAGAGGGGAAAAAAAAACATTTATCAGTTTTTTCCCCTTTCACAGCAGCAATTGATCATCTTCCCAGCAATCAATCTTGCTTTATGGGCCTACTTTTCTCCACTATTGTTGTAACCAAGTGGCAGCAGAAAGGCACTGTACACAAAAAAAATATGGTGGAGGTTTTTAGGTGTTTTTCTCTGCTCTTAAAAGATGAGATTTAGGATGCCCTTGCTTTCCGGCGATTGTTCTGAGTTGTTTTTTTTTTGCTCCTCACTCCCCGTTCTGCTTGGATTTGAAGATTTTCCCCTTAGAAAGAGTGATAGGATCCTGTCTAAGAATCTTGCCCCACTCCTTATTTCTCATTCAAACTACTTTACATTTATAAAGAATATTAAACATTTTAGAGCATTTTTATCAGTTTTTTTTTCTTTTTAGCTTCATAATTAAATGGATATATTTAGAGAAGATCATTTTAATCCGCATTTTAAAGATGAGGAAATGGAATGATTATGACTTGTAACTTTCCTAAATTGATTTGATTCATTTGTTTTGAATCTTGACGTTGACTCAGAAGTCCTGGCTTCCAGTCCTAACGTTTTCCAGAGGGTTTGGTTTCTCTTTATTGAAGAACTGGAAAAAATCATTCTTCTGCTACCTATCCTTAAAATGCATACAAAGAATACATCAATAACAAATACCAGAGCAAATTACAAGCAATCAATTGGGTGTTTCTTTTCCCATTCTTTATTTCTATTCTTTCTGAGAAAAGGCATTGGCATTCACACGAAGCTCAGCATCGTTGTATTTAACTCGAAAGGGATTGTGGAAGGCACATCTCATTCCTTGAAAATAATGACAAATTATGCAATTTTTGTTTTACCCAACTAGATTGAAAACGCCTGGGGAATAGCCAAGCTGCCTGGCAAAGGGAGGCATTTGATGTTCAGGGCTTTGGAGCTGAGGGAGCGGCATTGCTTTTTAAACAGGTGCAGGCTCCTAAAGCTTCGTTCGCTTCCCTTTTTTGGACAGGCATAGCACCTGACCAACTTCGGGAGAACAAAGCCTCCATCTGGACTGAAGGGAAAGAGAGCTGGTCGCCCGTGGAGCCGCAGAGAACAAGGCTCTGCCTCCCTTTGAAGCGCTGGCGTTCTTCTTAATCACCTGGCAAAGTCTTAATTTAAAGAGGGGCTCTTAGAGTAGGGGGGATCTCAAGTATATTTGACTTTCATATCAAATCTCCTTACCTTTCATCAGGTTTATTAAAATTGGTGATGTGTTAATTGTGAACCCTGTTTGTCTCTGAATATGAAGTACTGCCTTCAGGGTCCCCCTCCTTGCTCTGTTTTGTCTTAGGATACACTCACATTGCTGCCTTGGCCATGGAGTAATTATTTCTGGGGAGAACTACTATGATGTCAGGCTGCTGGGTTACAGTTGTTGCAGGGTAAACACAAGAGGACGTTAGATTTTTAGAATGCCTAATTAGAAAACAAAAAAATGCATTGTGGGATGGCTGAAAAACACAAGCGAGAAAATACTGCATTTTTCACAGGTGGATATTGTATGCATGGAGACATTTTATATCTTTACTCTTAGGAAGTAAATATCGTAAAGGAATTCTCTTACCGTTTTTAGAAAGATACCTGAAAGGTGCACTTTGGAGAAATATATAAAACCCATAAAGTTATGGTCTTGGGAGGAGTATTCAGTTCCATACCGTGAGTGGGGAAAATGTCAGTGATTCCAATATATGCCTGTCACCATGGAGTGCTTTTTTTTTTTTTTTTTTAAATAAAGGATAAGTGATTTTTTTTATTTTACACTTAGTATTGGGTCCTGGATGCAGCCATATGTTGGGGATCCAAGAAACATAATGTACTTCTTGTTGTAAAAGAGTTTGTAACCTAATATGTGGGAAATGAAATCATCTGGGAACACAAGTACAAACATAGAATTGGGCATCACAAATATCAATGGGAAATCAGAGAAAGACAATTTTAGTGAAAGAAATAGGCAACTGGTCTCATGGAATTGCAGTTAAAGATCAACTTTAAAAGTTACAGAGTTGTGAAGGGAGGGATGTGGACAGTGTGTTCTTAGCTTTGATAAAGTAAAAGAGAAAATGTGTGTGGGTGTAAACCAGCAGAGTTTCTAGTAGAGACTCTCCCCATGTCAAAATGGAAGTTTTGAAATGACTTCTGGAGAAATGGAGGCATCTTTGGGTAGTTATCAGATTGGAAATTAAAGATAAAGGTTGACTTTTGCTTGTGAGTGGAGCATGTGTATGCATTTTCACTAAACTTGCTCTCTTCTCACATTGCTTTACAAATTTTCCCCCAACTACAACCGCTCGGTGCATGATCTGTACTCCAAAATGTCCCTTTCTTTCTCGATCACAGCAATCTTTCCCTTTGGGACCTGTTTCCAGTCGACAGCCAGGGTAGGAGAGTGATCAACAAAATTAATTTATAGGTTGTAGATATACAACTGCCATAATGCACAACCCTTCTCCCAAGTCCATTTTTATTTGCAAAGGGTGTTTGCAACTCAAAGAAACAGGATGTTCCTTCAAGAAGTGGATGACTGACAAGCACTTTTTGGGGGAACAGGAGGACATCCCAGTGTCCCTCAGTTCTCTCCACGTAAGTTGCCATCTACTTACTGCAGTGTGCCCCAGGACAGAAAAGGACTTGTTCTTCAGGCTCACAGACATGCACAGGCATGTAAGCAATGGTGTCTGTCACATTGAGTGTTGAGAGTAGAAAGATGAGCGGGGAGGTGTTGCTCACAAAATCCCATTTAGGGAATTATTTATTATTCTAGTTTGTAGTTTATGCTTATAGCATCTGTAATAAATAAACACGCTCCAGAAGAAAGCACAACTTAACAAGGAGTAGATGAGATTGAATGTGACGACTCCAGCCCTGTACAAGAGGCACTGGCCCATTAAATGAATGTGCACAGCTACTTCTTAATGCTCTCCCTAAGTAATCAATTTCTGAAAATACCAAATAATTTTAAAACAGCCCTGTCTGACCTCACTTTCCAGTGACGCTGGACCAACCCTTGCTGATTTGCCTACCTAGTTTTTAATCAATCAGATTTGACATTTTTGGGTTTTTTGTTTTGTTTTGTTTCTTCCCCTTGCGTACACCAGCACCTTTTCTCTTCCCTTGGCAATATTAAATGGCATCTGCCCTCCCTCAAGGTTAGGGCCCCAAAACATAGCTTAATATTTATAGGTTTGGATGTCTTTTGAAATAGCAGCAGAGGAATCTAAATGCCATTGCAAGAGGCTAGAACATTCTGATGCTGTACTAGGATTTGATTTCTATCCAGATAAAAAGACCCAGGATGCCCAGAGTCTGAACACAGATGGAACTTGAGGAAGAGAAACTGTCAGCCTGAAATATCTTCTATCAGAGTTTCAAACAGAGTATATGATTCAAGAAAAAGAGTTTAAAAAATCTGATTTGAGCCCACTTTTCTCTTTTTGACTGATTAAATTCTCCAGGTCACTTGAAAAGTACTTTTCCTCATTTCCTGGCTCATAGGAGATAATATTTGCAAAAGAAGTTTATAGATTATTATTTTAAAATATATACTATATTATTACTGTCCTATTTGTTTCTTTTTTGGTCTCCATTCCCTCTTATTGCTTTCTGCTTTCTTTATTCTTTTAGTCTTATTTCCCCTTTTCTTCTTCCTTTTGTCATCACCCTTCTTTTGAATATAATTACACGTATTTGTTATGGATTGAATATCTGTGTGCCCCCTTCCCCATTTATTTGTTGAAGTCTAACTCACAACATTACGATGTTTGGAGTGGGACCTTGGGAAGTGATGAGGTCTTGAGGGTGGAGCCCTCATGAATGACATTAGTGCCCTTATAAGAGTTCCCAGAGTGAGAGCTCTGAGAACACATGTGAGAACATAGAGAAGATGGCTGTCTGTGCACCAGAAGCAAGCCCCCTTCAGACACCAAATCTACCAGCATGTTGATTTTAGACTCCTCAGGTTCATATTTCTGTATTTCAGAAATAAATTTCTACTGTTCCTAATTCCTCAGTCAATGGCATTTTGTTAGAGTAGCCTGAAGGGACTAAGTCAGAACCATAATGTGTCTCAGTGGGTATAAAACACTGGGGAAAGGAGCAGAAAGGGAGTTACCATAGAGATTATGGGAGTCCATGATTTCATACTGGAGAGAGGGGAGGCAAGTTTGGTAAGAGTGGTAAGATCAATTTAGTAATATTAATAAGATTAGAAGTGATACTCTGTTTAAAAAAATTAAAATGCTTTAGAGAAGGGAAGAAATTGCTTTAACAGAGGAGAAGATGGCAATTCAGGAAAAAAAATTTAGATTCTCAGGAAGAAAGTAGATCGTTACTGAAAAATTAACTGTGACAATTTGGGATATGCCTAAGTAGTAAATGGTTGTCAAACACTGGATCAGACAGAAGTTCTGTGTTCATTCTAAAATTGCTAGAATGAATGGGCCAAGATCTTTGCCTGTTCAATGTGCATAATCTTTTTTTTTTAAGATTTTATTTATTTATTTGACAGACATCACAATTAGGCAGAGAGGTAGGCGGTGGGTGGGTGGGGAGCAGGCTTCCCGCTGAGCGGAAAGCGGAATGCAGGGCTTGATCCCAAGACCCTGAGATCATGACCTGAGCCAAAGGCAAAGGCTTAACCCACTGAGCCATCCAGGCGCCCCCAACGTGCATAATCTTAACAAGTGTTGGAGATCAGTAGTTACACTACTAGAAAGAAGGTGTATCTAAACCAGTGGCCAGGGCAACTTTCTGGTTGGGAAACAGCTAAAATGATGACTAGATAAGGCAATGTCATGAATATGAATTATGTTAGGTAATATATGTACTAAGCGAACTGTAGATGGCAAAAATCCAAATGAGGGTTCATATAAAGTGTTGACCAAATAAGGAGATGAAACAGGTGATAAACCGTGGCAGGAATCAGGAACCCACAGGCAGTGGGCTAAATCCAACTGGCTGAGTGTTTTTATATGCTACTTGAGCTAATTGTTTCAACAATTCTAAATGGTTGAAAAATAATCAAAAGAATACTATTAGGTGACAACTAAAAGTTATATGAGATTCAAATTTTAGTGTCCATAAATAAAATTTATTGGATCACAGAGATGCTCAATTTTTATTGTCCTATGGCTACTATTATGATACAGTGGAAGAGTTTAGTTGTTGCAACAGAAACTACATGGTCTTCAAAGCCTAAAATAATTACCATTTGATTTCTTGTTGAAACAATTTCCTACTGCTCGGCTCCAAGTTCTGATTTGGAGGATGCTGGATCCTTCTCCATAAATTTAATTTAATTAAGCAGATATTTGTTGAAATGTCTGCTATTTTTACTGATACCGTAATGTTTGAAATTAAACTACAAATGTCTGTTCCCTTGGGATTTCTTTGATAAACAAAAATTAGTCTGGGATTTTGCCATAAATCCAGTCTAGGAATAATATGAAGAGGTAAGTACTAAGATTCTTTGAAAGGTTTTAAGGTTCAAAAAAGGGGAAGGATGGGCTAAAAGAAGAGCATGCCATAAGTTTTACATGAGAGTTGTCAGAAAACATGGTACCTTCCAGGACTGAGGACACATTTGATATGGCCTGAACATGAGTTATGTGCAAATAGAAGTGGCAGTACCAAGGTTTAAAGGAAAAATCAATTTGGCCTGATGATGAAGAACTTTCATGCGAGGCTAAGAATTTGGATTTTGCTCATGGTGAAGGAGGATGAATTTATTTATTTATTTTTTAATCTCAGATTGATTGTGAAGGAGAGTAGGTTTGACATACATTTCAGAAAAAGAAACAACAGCTAGCTAAAAACTAGATGTGGGAGGAGAGGTGATAGATATAGGGAGGTTCTTGGATGGGGTGTCTGCATGCATGAGGTCTTCCTAAAATGTTGAATGCAGATAGGAAGCAAGAGTATGGGGAGAATAACGTTTGTCATATTAAGCTTTGTGCCTCGTGAAAGAGTCATGGGCACAGGTTTAAGCACAGGGAAGTCTCTGAGTGAATAGAAGGGTTGAGAATTATCAGTGTACATTGGGAACTGAAGCCATGGGGTACATGAAATTACCCAGGGAGGGCAGATCAAATGCAAAGCAAAGAGATCAGGGAGACTAATCAGAACAGTAATACTGTTAAAGGGTTCTCAAAGGGGTACAATATCAAATCTACCTTAAGCTTCCTTAAGGCTTAAGACCTTATGGAACTGAGACCTGGGCTATGCACCTGTATCTGAGTAAAAAGGAAAAGGATTTATCAACAGGTACCTGCACGTCACCAAGATGACTCGAGCCACACTCATGGTTTTGGTAAGAGTCCTTCCTGTGCTTCTGATTCCTCATTATGAACTTAATTTCCTGAAGCTAAAAATAAAAATAAAAACCTTATACAAAACAGGCTGATGTCAACTTGCCCACAGCTCCTGGGACAGCAACCTCTCCTCCAGCCCCAATTAGTTACATTGTCATTTCTTGATTCCTCCCTCAGTTTCCGGGCTGATCATACTTTGTTTTCCACCATCTCCCTTTATTTCTTCCTTTTCCAGTTGCTAAGCACTCCCTTGTTGCTAAGTGGGATATGAGCACTTAATTTACTCCATTCTTTTTTCTCGTACCAGATTTTAGAAATTGCAGATCCTGTTTAATCAATGTGTAAATGCAATGCTTTTGATGTATTTTTCCTAAGAGCAATATTTTGATCATTCTTAATGATACTTAATGAAGTCACCGCATGATTTCTGATTGTACCTAATTGAAGCTTGTGACTTGCATTTCAATATTATCATCTTACAGCTTTAGGTCTATGAGATGAAATTTTTCCAGGGCCCCAAAATATTAGAAAACATGAAGAAGTGATATTTTATTTTAAGTTGAAAATTATTCTAGAATAGATGTATGTGAATATGAATACGTGTGTGTGTGTGTGTGTGTGTGTGTGTGTGTGTGTGTATATATATATATATATATATATATATATATATATATATATGAAATTAAATGAGAACTGAAACAAATTTCCCAAAACAAGTTCCATGTATTGATGATAAAGGAAGCAATCTCTTCGATAGGAGGTTTAGGCACTAATTTTAAGTCTTAAAGGAATATAAAGTGCTTTACTATTTAATATTTTTATACAAATCCTATGCTGAACTACATATGGAATTCAGTATGTAAGCAAATTCTGACCCTTGAAAAAGATAAAAAATTGGGTTTTACTTTTCTTGAAGCCTCTTCTAGACACCCAATCTCAATGATATAGTACCTGGAAGCCATGGTCCCAAAAATTTAGCTAGCCCCAAACTTATTCTCAAGCTTTTAATTTTACCTCTCTTTCGTCAAAATGAGCACATCATGTGCCCCATCCCCCCAGGATCCTTCTTTTTGCTATAGGACAGTGGGTGGTAATGGCTTAATCAGAGACAATAACCCCTGCTAATATGTTAACTAGCTAATATATGAACCCTCCTAGGATAACACATTAGCCCTGACCCAGATTTAAAAAAAAAAAAAAAAGAAAGAAAGAAAGAAAAAGAAAAAAAGAACTGTAGCTTCACTAGAAGCCCTTAAGGAATAATACCATTAGAGCAACTTAACCCCATAGCAGGCCAGTGGGGGAGCTACTTAAGGGCAGCTTTTAGCATCCTTGATATCATATGGCCACTGGGTCAATGGTGGAAATAAATAACAATTGTGGTGCTGACAGAAATCAATTTCACTAGTTTCTTCTAATACCTCTCTAAGGAATTTCCATGAACAATCATAAAGCATATCCAAAGCATAGATTGTGCATAATATTTTTGTAAGAGTAGAAAAGGAAACAGAGTCAAGGTATCAACAACATCACTTGTTATTTCTTCATTTTCCTAGATATTAAGGGTTTATAAAGATATTTCTAAACAATATTCATTGATATTTATTTGATATTTATTCTCACTTGGTGAGAATGTTGACAATTCTGAGGAAATGAAGGCCCAGATAATCTAAATTGAATAAAGTTCAAAGTTTGGTAAATATGAAAGTCGAGACTTGAGTCCAAGACTTTATCATCCAAAGCTGGGGCTTCCATCTATTTATATAGGAATTTGCCACCTACTCCTCAGAATTGAGAGGATGATAGATATAACCAGAAAATACATGGAATCATATCAGAAAGATGTGCTTGGTTTCTGGGCCTCTAAACCCCACCCTCACTGCCTTCTACCTTCCAAATTCCCTAGAGAAAGACACTAATCCACTTGAGCAAAAAGGAGTCCACATAAGAAGAGTAAATGGGTTTTCCAACAGATATATTGTTATGGGTAGTGGTTAGACACTATAATATGACTAGTAGTAGTAGTAGTACTATAGTATGACTGTTATCAGCCTGATCATTGTTTAGTTGGGCATTTGTGGGTTGGGTTAAGATTCTACTGGAAAATGCATTCCAACTCCCAAAATGCCTCACCAATGAACATTAGACAAACAGCTTGTTCATGGCTTAAGGAATACCTGCATAGGATAGTATCCTTCATCAAAACACTTAGAGACAATGTACAAAAAAGTCAGTTATGAACCAAAGCTAACTCTCTAAATAGCAAACATTTTAAGAATTCAGAAGAGGAAAAGGATACCTACTACACTTTAAGCATTTTGTTAAATTATTTACATGGATTACCTTGTTTAATCTCCTCAATAAAGCTAAGGGACAGGTACTATTATTATCCTCCTCTTACAAATGAGAAGACCAAGACTTGGAACATAAGCAAGTGGCCCAAGTTACACTGAGAGTAAGTGGCATGTCTAATAAGCTTCCATGTGGTGCTGAAACTGCTGGTCCCCAGACCACTCTACATATTGAGGTTGTAGAAGACATATTATTCTTCCAGGCAGATGATGAAAAGCTGGTGAAAGAATGAATGCTCGAACCATTTCGATTATGAAAGCTTTGAATGGCTTAATTAAAATTTTAAAACACCTTAAATATCTGCCGTAAAGTGCCCAAACTGGAAAGATAACATTTAATCAAGTAGAATACATAAAGGGGTGTGTAGTGGATTGGTTAAAACAATGCATAAGTGAAAAAACTGACTGATTAATACACTATCTCACAGTCTTTTCGCCTGTGAATGGTCCAGCTGGGATCTAAACCCATTTAGATCCCACTCCAGAGTTCATTATCATCCTGACTATGAAAACTACCTCTGAAAGGGTGCAGATTAGGGCATGTGTAAAAGCTTTCTCAAAGGATAAGGAAGGTTATTTGACCTGGCCTAACAGCATGTGAAAGGAGAAATGAGGTATAAGACCAAGAAAAAATAATAAAATAGAAAAGAAAATAATAATCTGGTGAGCCCTTGCAATCACACTTAAACAACTTCTGGAGTGTTATATTTAGTTATGTGGCACAGCTTAGGTATGATACTCACATGAAATATGTTCAGATGAGAGGGAAATTCATTTTAGAAGGTCTGGAAATGTGCCATAGGAGATATTAAAAGATCCAGTGATATTCAGAGTAGAGGAGAACATACTTACTGAAGGATATAAGAACAAACTTACCGATAATGTAGCCTAGTGGGAAACAGAGAAAAAGGAAGTGGAATCATTCCATGCATCTCCAGAGAATACCACAACTATTGCATAGAGGTTGTAGCAAAGCAATTTTTTCAGGTGAGTATGAAATATCAGCATTGGAAGTACCCAACTGGAGGCCTGCCAAAAATCCTTCAACAATCAAGCAGTCAAGATGTGAGTCCTGCATGAGAGGTAGGACTAGATGCCTACAAGGGTCAACCTCTAAGTCCATATGTCTAAATACTATTAATTTAGAAATCACATGGTTGAGTCTTTCCAAAATACTGCACACAAGAAGCAGCTCAGCAGCCAGAAGAAATTTTTAAAAAGAATTCTGTTGTTTAATTTCATGTCTTAAAGGATGTTAAGGAGATCTAATTTATGACCCCCTGAAAAAACTGTAAAAAAAATAACTTCCTCTCTCCAATACTTTTGTACCCCATAACTATGAAAAATAAAAAAACATAGATATTTCTGCTCCAGACCAGCCACATATGACTTTTGTTTTCCTTGTCCTCTTCCTTCTCTCCTTCCAGTAATAAAGATTTCTTTCTTTTTAGAAGGAGGAGAAAGGGAAGGGGATCTATGAAGATAAAGACAAGCGGTTTGGGTTTTTCAGTTTTTGTTTTGTTTAGCGGGATTAGGATGAGAAGCGGGCATCTGTTCTGACTCTTCACAGGAATCCACGGTTGGAAGATTTTGAAAGTCTTTGTCCTGGGTCTTTCTGACTGAAGTCCAGCTTGGACCCCAGTGTGCTCATGTTTGGGTGGAAGAATGATGTGGGAGAGATTAGAAGGTGCTGTGTGAGGGAGAGCTAACTTGTTCCTTCTCAGATTTATAGGACAGAAATACAATTATCATTAATGAAATAAAAGCTCCATTCTCTCCAACTACCACCTTACATACTGTCTGGAAAAAAAAAAAAAAAGACAGAATAGCAATATAAAATCTAGTAACTGCCCAATCATCTTCCTTTCCTTCAAGATCTAATTCATTTCCTTGAAGAAATTGATTATCATCCAATGATGTTAGAATTTCTCCCTGGTTATAAAACAGATCTGCAGAGATTATGACAGTTTTGTTTTTGTTTAAAGAACAATCAATATTTCAGTCAATTTGCTGAGCACTGACTATGTGCTCAGTTATTTAATGGGTGTTCTGAGAAAATACAAGAGACAAGACCTCATCTTCTGAGGGCTGCATTTGGAGTTTAATAGTAGCTTCACTTTCTTAAATTCTAGCCCTAAGCCTTTGGAAGTGTATGTCATAGGTGTGTGTGTGTGTGTGTGCACGCACTTGTGTGTGATCATATATATACATGTGAATACGTTTGTGTACTCACAAAGAAACAAAGGCAGAACCTCATTATCAGATTCTTTTACTAACAATTTGGTGCAAGACGTCAGTTTATGAGTATGAATTAGAAGCACTAGCTCTGTAATCTATTTGCCTCTTTAGCAAGAAGCTTCTACTATTTTCTGTAAGTGTAATAATGTCTAATAAACTGTTGCATATTTCTACATCACATGCAACTATTTGGCAATGTACCAACATATGCACCTCAGCAGAAGCTGGGGTAGTGGCTTTTGTAATGGCTCTATTGATGATGGCTAATACACTATCACCAAAGCATCATACAGACCGTGACAGATACACCTACTGTATACATAATGCTTATTGGGTATTGCATACTATATGGAAAATGGCTCATAAAAATCCCAGATGTCTTTTTTGTCCTCTCCTCTTTCTCTTTTTCTCCACATGTGTTTGCTCACAGTGTCACTGTGCTATGTAAATAACAGTGTGATGGATGAATGAGTAGATGGATAGATATCCCTGTCATTTTTGTTGATAGTTCTAGGGACAATTCCCTTGAACAATGAAAAGTAGAAGTTTAGATGGTCCAATGAACAAAAATTGTGTGCCAAATTTAAAAGAAAAATGAAGACAATAGAAAACATATAACATTCCTGCAGCCTAATTTGTTAGGCTCCATGAGACAGCTCATGATATAATGGAGGATACCGGATTGGGAGTTAGAACACCTGAGTTCTTGTCCTGGATGGCTACCAACTGCTGGTGTGACCTTGGGCAAGTTGTTTAACTTTTCTGAATTTTAAAATGTGGGATGGGTTGTGTTAGGCTTCAAATCCACTTCTGGTTTTCACATTCTTTGTTTTGTTTTGTTGTTTCTATCAGGAAGTCATTCAACAAGACTTTATCGATTTTTTTAAGTAGTGTCTTTTATGATGTGGAGAATATAAAAAGATAGAGGACATTGTCCTTACTTTACTTGAAACTGAATTCATTAGATAAAATATAAACCCGAGAATCACAAAGTATATCAGCAAAGGCTTGTGTATGAGTCCAGATAGTATAATAAGGAAGCATTGAGATATCAGAGAGTAATGAACACAGTACAAATCTTTGTGAAAAAGAGGTTGATGACAATAATTCAGATGTGCCAAGTTCATGACTTCCTTTAGTCTAAACTATAGAGAGCCCATGAAAAGGTTAAGGAACTATGAATCATTTTCAATGCCTCTGCTCTTGATGCCCAACCTCTCCTCAGAGTCTCCTTCACAAAGTTATCTTCTTTCTTCCTTCCCCTAGCATGTACCTTGCTCACCAAAACACCTGCCCCAATACAGTCATTTATATTTTGCCATAGAGGTTAGAAACAACTCCTCTAACCTTATTTTCTAAGACTTAACTTTTTAAAAAAGTTTTAGATTTATGACAAAATTTAGAGGCAGGTATAGCAATTTCCCCAGAACACCCTGCCCCCACATAAGCAGAACCTCCTCCATTAGCAATATTACTAACCAGAACGGTATGTTGTTTACCAGGGAGAAGCTGACTTGGACACATCATAATCACTCAAAGACTGTAGTTTTCATTAGGGTTCACTCTCAGTGTGGTGCACTCATTCTATGGGTTGGGCAAATGTATAATGATGTATATTCATCATTACAATATCGTACAGAATATTTTCACCACCCGAAAAATCTTCTGTACTCTATCTATTCATCTCCCCACCACGGGCAACCACTGATTTTTTTATTGGCTTCATTGTTTTGTCTTTTCCAGGAGGTCATGTAGTTGGAACAATAGAGTTTGTAGCCTTTTCAGACTGATTTCTTTCAGTTAGTAATATTCCTTATGGTTTCTTCTATGTCTTTTCATGTCTTAGTAGCTAATTTTACTCCTGAAAAAATATTCTATTTTCTGGATGCCCACAGTTTATTTATCTGTTCACTTACCAAAGGACATCATGCTGTCTATCCTACTTTAAAGCGTGAAAATTTAGACATATGCAAAATTAGGGGTATGATTTGGAGCAATGAATCACCAAAACTTCAGAAAACAGACAATGGAGTAAATAGGTTATTCTTTTTTATCATTACAATCTCCATTGTTAAAAAAAATAACTTTCTTGTCAAACCGTGTAAAATTAAATCCTGTCTAGATTTCAATTACATCTCAGGTTGAAATTTATAAGCAGAAACTTCTAACTTAGAGACATATTATGTAAGGCCTTCCATAATAGCCCCAGAAGACATATCATGGTTCCCTCTTGGTCAAAATCTCATGGAAGCTCTCTCTCAGACCTACCAAAATTTTAGGCAGCTACCTGTGGAAGCTGGAGCATTTAGTTAATAAAGATGTATTGTTCCTGGCCATTTGTAGGCGTCCTTTCTCCTCCCGCTTAGGGGTAACTTAAATTTTATTTCTTGCATCTTTTTCCTGGTTGGATCAACAAGGAAAAGTGAAAAGCCCTGCAGAGGTTCCCCAGTGAAATTTCTAGTATGAGTGGAATCTTTGCCTTTGCTAGAGAATTCTAGAAGCAGAAGAAAGAGGTCAAGTACAAGATTCTCGCATTAACAAGGTTTCCAGTCTTGGCTCCTGTGCTTATTAGCAGTTGACCTTAGGGAAATTATTTATATTTTCTACACTTCAATTTATTTATTGGCAATAATAATTAAACCTACCTAATAGATCTGTTATAAGAATTGAAAAAATAAACCTATTTGGATAATTTATCACAGTGCCAGAAGTGCTATGACTTTGTAATAAACATTTGTGGTGATAGTGGTTATAATCTTTCCTGAGGCTAGAGAACGGTGAATCAAAAACCCAGCTTCTGTGTGTGTGTAATGAAAGACAGTAGGAAATACATGTATGGTGACTGCTCCTCAACCTTCTTTGTTTTCATAAGTTTCATGGCATAATGACCCTCCTGAGAGTGACTTAAGGGCGGCCATGGAAAGAGAAAGCTGAGAAAGCTGGAAAACCATTGCAAAGGGCCTAAGAATCAATATGTAAAACAAACAGAGATAAGCTTATCAAACAAATTATACATATTTTTTCAAATGCATATTTTTGGGGTTAATTGAATGCATAGCATGTATTACATCTTATAGTATTCAATAACATAAAACATGGTCAATAAAATATCAATTTATTTTATTAATTACTGAATTATGCTATGTATGCTGTAAATAAAGAGATAATAAACAGACACCAGGTGGAAGCTCATACACATTTGTGTATGAGGCCCCTCAGATGAAACTTTTGGAAATGCCTACCAAAGGCAAATGTCCAAGTGAAAGACCTTTCATTGAACTGTTCTCTATGTCATTAAAAAAGATTCTTCCAGGGACAAAAAAATATGATTAGAACTGGGGTAAGCACCAAAGGTATAAAATTTGCTCCATAAAGATTCTGACTGTTATTACCCAATATCTATGCTATCTAATGCCTATGTTTGCCAAGGAAGAAGGAAACTAAAGAAAGCTGTTTTTTTGTCTTAGCTTCCAAAAAAAAAAAAAAAAAAAATTTTTTTTTTTTTTTTTGTTTTCTTTGCTGACATATGGCATCCAAAAATAAAGTAGAGGATACAACTCATTCATCTTCATTCCTGCATGGCTAGTGCAAAGATTGAACCTTGAAGGTTATGGTTAGGGTAAGAGAAACAGCATACAATATTGTGATGCTTGGAGTATAATGAAAATTTCATGGCGAAAATGCTACTGATTGAGATCTTAAGACAGCAGACTAGAGTTAACTTCAATTAAGCAAGTGATAAAGAGTAAATGGTTTTCCCAAATGTGTGTTGTACTGATCAGAATCAAAAAAGCGAGTTTCCTGGTCCAGAAGGCATTCAACTGAGAGGTATTGGGACTGGTGGTATAAAGCAAATCCTATTCCAGAAGAGTCTGGGCTGGAAGATATTTCAGTGAGATGGTTTTACTCTTAAAGATGGAGAAAAGGGGGGTGTCTGGGTGACTCAGTGGGTTAAGCCTCTGCCTTCAGCTCAGGTCATGATCTCAGGGTTCTGGGATCGAGTCCCACATCAGACTCTCTGCTCGACAGGGAGCCTGCTTCCTCCTCGCTCTCTCTCTGCCTGCCTCTCTGCCTACTTGTGATCTCTCTCTGTCAAATAAATAAAATCTTTAAAAAAAAAAAAAAGTTGGAGAAAAGGAATGAGAAAGCATCCTGAGGAAACAATTTTTCAGTTCACTTTGGATTGACCTTAGTGGGAGATCTTATGATTACCATTTATCACAAAGTGAAGTACAGGGCTGAAAAAAACTCAAAAAGTTAACCAAAGATATAATCCTGCTCTTAGGAAAAAATCATAGTCACTGCTTGTGTTTTGATCTGAATTATTTAGATCAGCTGAGTGTCCCAAATTTACTCAGTGACAGTTTGAGATCCCCATCTGGAGAATGTAGCCTTTGTAAACCCTTTTGTCAGATAGTGTGGGCGGGAGGTCTGTGAGAGATGGGACCAGGAGTCTCACAGCTATCCTCCTTGTCTTGATGAACCCATCTGCCCTGTTTCTAGTTCTTCCAACTCTCTAAAACCTTGATGTTTTTTATGGACCCTAGAGAGCCTAGAAATGCTCCTACCCACATATAAATTATAGTACATTGTCCTTCCATGGGTTTTCCACTCCCCCAATGATTCTCCATAGAGTCAATACAGCTCCCTGGGGGCATTTTTGTTGTTAAAAATATTGGTGAGTGTTATTGAAGTTTAATTGTTGGAAACCAAAAGAAACTTATCTATTGCTGTGTGTGGAAAATCACATGCAAAAACAGATCCTAGATCCCACAGAAATTTTGAATGTCTTGCCAGTCTTTCATGTGTAGAAGCCTAGATTCTACACCTGCATTATACATATACAAAATCAGTTTTAATATATACTGTCTTTTCCATAAATGCAACTACCCAGCAAATCAAAGAAAGATCATTTTTGTTTTGTTCAGAACTTTATCAAGAGTTTTCTGTCATTTTAGAAAATCATTTCATTGGTGACAATACCGGTCCTGGTATTTGAATGCCAGTGCCACATGCTGTATTAACATAATTTGTACTTGATTCATTCATAAAGATTCTATGTATAGGTGGAAACATCCAACCATTTTATTATGTTTCCTAGTGTAGTTCTGCCTGTACATTTAAATATTGTAATAAATATTATCTTATTGTATATTATATTCCTTTTATTAATCTTAAAACTGAAGTTTGGATATTATATTGTTTTTTGAAGAAGCTCTGTATGCTGTAAGTTATATATTCTTGAATCTCATTTAAGGTTACTACACTGGATTTTAGAAAATATTAGTTTTAAACAGGAGGAATTTGGGTTTCTTAACACTGAAAACACTGCTCTTAAGAATTTCTTACTCCAGCTACAAGGCTTTCCCCAGTCTCCTAAGTATTTAACTCTTAAGCTGGAATGTATAGATCTGTGACAATGGGTTTTATCCTTAGAACATTAATTTGTGGAAGGCCTATTTATACTAATACCCTGCCCACATGATCCTTCTAATTTGTTTATATACTCCTTGAAAAATTATGTGGTGTAATCAGGCCAAAGTACATTCCACACCATTCCACCCCATCTAGAAGAATCAATATACTCTTTGTTTGGTCATGTCATCCTCAAGACCCAATTATTTAAAGTGTCAGCTTCAGATGGATCAGGTTTATTTATTTACTTATTTTTGAATGGAAAAAAAGCAACTCTGAAATAGGGGTAATGGTTCAAAGCCAGAACTGCAGTACCAACTAAACCATTTCTTCTGTAATTTGAATAAGGGTTATGGAATTTAGGGTTAATTAATGAGGTGAAAAGGAAGAGACAAAGAAGGGAAGAAAAAGAGAAAACAGTGTCCACTTTGAGGGTAAAATTGCGCAGAAGCCTTTGTTTTCATCAGCATGGAAAGCCAGTGGCAGAAAGTTGATACATGCATCCTCTGCTCTTCTGTTTCTGAAATGTGCCTAACACAGTGAGGAGAGAATGTCTACTCTTAGCATCCTTCTCTTGGAATGAGACTTAACTTAAAAGTTAAGTTTTTAATTTTTTTAAATTTCAATGCCTTTTTAAAATTAAGTTATTTTTAAGCCTTTCTTTTTCACTCTCTCTCTCCCTACACACACATACACATACCACAAATACAACAACACTGTTTAACTTTCTTTTTTTTTAAGATTTTATTTATTTATTTGAGAGACAAAGAGAGCTCGAGCTGGAGGGAGGGACAGAGGCAGAGGGAGAAGCAGACTCCCTGCCGAGCAGGGAGCCCAATGCAGGTCTCCCTGTGATCTGGGATCCCAGGATCATGACCTGATCTGAAGGCAGATGCTTAACCTACTGAGCTACCCAGAAGCCCACTTTTTAGCTTTCAGTAAAGGTTCAGTTCCTTTCTTTGGAATGATTTTAGGGCACCATTTATTTACCTTACATATTATGTATCTCTTCTAATTATTCCTATTCATGCCATGAAAACTTACTCAATCTCTTTCTCTGTTAATTAATGTATTTATTCAATATATCAACTTAAATATCAGTAGATACTTACTGAGTATCTAGTAGGCACAAAATATTCTGCCAGATGCTATGAGACTGGGATATACAACACTTCATTTCTTAAAGATCTTGTATTTCATCTGGATACATCAGAGCACATATAAGCAATAAATAGATTTCATCAAGCGCTTTTGCAGAATTTCTGTCTGTTGACCCTCCTACTTGTGAAGTAGGTATTATTATCATCATCATCATCGTCATAATCTACACTTTTAAGGTTGCTATAATAAAGCTCAGAGAGGTTGAATGATAGTCTTGAGGATAATGGACCAATGGCTCAATCCCTTGCCTGGTGTTGCCAAGATTTAAGTTAATTCTACTGTTAATGTTGATTCCTAGAAAATAATGAACAACAACAAAAAATCATATCAACAGACAGTCTACAATTCAGTTCCAACAGAACAGTAAGTACTTCAGAAGCTCAGAGAGGAGAGACTCTGCTACAGTAGAGACTCTGCTACTCCCAAACACAAAGGAAAACAAAGCATCAGTTTTAAATATACAGGGCAGAAGAACATATCAGAAAGAGGGAGTGGAGTGTAATATAACATATTGGGGCAGACATTCATAAGACTTACTTAAGGAAGAAAGGATACCCAATGCCAGCTGAGCCCTTACTCTGCCCAGGTAGCATTCTGGAAGTTCTCCCCAAATTACCACCTTTCTACAGATAAGTATCTAAGGCACAAGAACTTACTCCGTGTCTCACAGCAGAGGAAAGGTTTGAATTCAGGAAGGCTGGCTTGTCAACTAAAACCATGCCATGTTACTTCTCCAAAAGTTGGTAAGGTGAAATGTACGCACATGTGAAAACCAATCTAAACTACCAGCCTTAGCTTGCAGATTCTCACTTCTGCAGTCTGAATTTATTTGTGACTTTTGTTATCTGTGCTTGCACTGTTTCAAATATAAGGGAGTGATTGGTTGACTTTTTAAATAATTTGCCCAGTGCATTCACATGTAATAGTGCATTTATTTCTTACTAGAATCCTATAAAGAGAGACAAATCAGATAACATTTCCATTTTAATGGAAAGACAGAGTAAAATGACCTATCTATGGGTCATGCAGTACCAACTTTGTTCTCTGTTTTTTACCATCCTTCACACATTGCAAGTTGGCTTTATCACAGTCTGCTGGGAGATGTCACTGTCTTTGCTGCCTCTCACTCTGTCTTCTGGCTCCATGTCTGGCTCCTAGAGCTGGTCCTACCAACATGCTGCATATCCAGAGGAGGACGGGTATGCATTCATTTTAATTGCAACTCTGAGCATGGCAGAATTGGATAAGATTGGGGGAAAATGGAAACTTTAATTTTTAGGGGGTCAATATGCCTGTGGCTATTGGACCTGAGTGATTCAGTGGCCCCAGAATTCTTCTATGAGAGGAAAGCCACTGCATCCTATAAGAGCTCTCCCACTGGGCAGAGGACAGACCATACTGGAAGCTGCAGGGAAAACAAAACAAAACAAGAACAACAAAAAAACCCCTGTTCCTTCTGCACAAAATAAGCTGCGTGCCTAAGCTTTTGACTTATCAACTCAACTGGCTATATCCCCTACAGAATTTCATATTTCAATTAAAAACACAGAGAAAGGGGTAGGGGGAGTATAAAACCTTAGGAGATTTCAAGCAATAATAGACTTTTACCCTATTAGCAGGTATAATTTTCAGGAACTTTATCACCTCCAAAATCTGTCAAGGGCATTTTCCTGTCCTTTCTTCTCTAGGAACAATTATAGGAAAGCAGCCTGGAAGAGTGGCCAAGCTCGGCTGAATTTGCACTTGGAGGCTGAGGCTTCCTGTTCCAGGCAAGCCCCAAGTGCTCAGAACCCGGCAAAGGTTTCCATCTTCACACTCATTATGGCACGAGCCTTTTTAAAACAGAAATGTCCACCAAGCCCCAAGTATGCATATCCCATAATGAAGATAAATGTCCCCTTGAAGCAAGTTCAAACTGTGGAATTCATTTTGCTATGGAACTTTATTGCCTTCTAATTAGAGTGACATTTGGTCATTCTCATTATATCTGGAATCAAACCAGAGACTTGGAGGTAAAAGCCCCGCTCTGTACTCTCCCCCACCTTCTAGAACTGATTCAATGAGTAGGGGTGAATAGTGTTCCTTTTTGACAGTTCTCATCCTCACAGTCTGATTATTACTGGTATTGTTACCAGTAGAAGATGTCAGACTCCAAATTTGTCTTCTAAAATGTCACAAGTCCTTACTTTGCTGTCTCCCTTTTCCTGAGCAAACTTAGGTGTGGTTACCAGGGTAAACTCTTTCCTTACTCTCCTCACTGAAGGATACAGTTATGAGAGCACAGAAACGGCGGACATGCCAATGGTTGGCACCCTTTTGGGTTTTCTTATGCTTTTGGTCTGGATTGTGTTTTGTTTTGTTTTGTTTTGTTTTGTTTTGTTTTGTTTTTGAGAAATGACTGGCAGAAGAGGGGAAGCACAAAGCATTTGATTTGGTGACCTGTCTTCCTAAGAACACAATCACGGCACTTAAGTTATGTGGAAATCAATATTTAGGGCCTTCTCTTGCATGAAGAATGCCTGTATTCTGTGGAATTCGAGTCCCGTGGGGTCCCAGCAGTAGATCTGGGACAGCCCTGGTGAAACTAAGTGAAGGAAACGGAAGTGAAGGATCAGAAGTTTGGTGGTAGGTGTGGCAGCACACATTACAATTCCTCTGGCCACCAGACTGGCACCTGAGCTCACAGCTTCAGGTAGCACATGTCACCTCCAGATTCGTCCTGCATTTAACAGAATCATTTTGTCCCGAGATGCCTCAACACTCTTATTCTGGGATGGTTTTGTCTTTGCCTACCCTTGAATAGGTACGTTTTCTCCTTCCCTTCCTGAAGTTTATTTTCCCTCCAGAAGGTATCCAAGGTCAGTCAAAACCACACATTTCACAATGTATAAGGCGATGGGATGCCTACCCATTTCATAAATCTCCAGATCATTAAGCAACATCTTCTTTCATTAGTGCCCTTAGCATATTAATCATAATTACTTTAAATTCTTGGTCTGATAATTCCAACATTGCTGCCATATCTGAATCTCGTTCTGGTGTTTTCTCTGTCCCTTCAAACTGCTTTTTGCCTTTTAGTATGCCTTGTAACTTTTTGTTGAAAGCTAGACATGATTTTGGGGTCAAAGGAACTAGGGTAAAGAGGCATTTAGTGAGGTGGTGGTGAGGTGTGGAGGAAGGGAACCATTCAGAGCCCCAAGATCAGGTCTTGATTTTTCAGTGAGCCTGTGCCCCTGGGCTGTGAACTTCTCAAGTGCTTCTCAGTTTTTCTGTTTTGTTTTCACTCTTTTAGGTGAATGATGGATAAAGTTGGTTACTTCCCTGGTTGGCAAGGCTCTGATAAAACTCCTGTAGGTTAAGGTCAGAAAGGCCTTTTCTTGAGAGCAGGCCTTGCTAGGAAAAACAGTGGGCTCTGGCAAATTTTAAAATGGTTAATTTACCCCTGCTCTTGCAGGAAGAATGTGAGAGCTTGTTAGACCCCCTGGAGGTTAAAAAAAAAAAAAAGCAAAAAGCACTCTCCTGGAGGCCTCAGAAAAGCTTGCCTCTCCCCTGCAAATTGCTCCCTCCCCACAAAGCTTTTAACTCCTAAACTTGTCTGCACAGTCTCTAGCAATTCATCAATTAGTTTAGGTTTTCCTACCTTGGTACAAGTTCCCAAGGAGCTCATGGGTTTCTCCTCTGGTAAATTGTGATTCTCTGTATCTGCATGTCTGTTTCTACAGTTTTGAGAAAGCCATTTGCCTTGTTATTTCAGTGCTGTGATAGATAGACTGAAGAAGAATTGCTTCTTTCTACTTTGTTTACCTTTGTACTTATTGTTGGGAGGGAGTGATGACTTCTAAGCTCCTTACTCACTGAGCAGGAAACTAGAAAGGCAGCATCTTTAAACATTTATTTTGGGTTAGTCCTCCAAATCCTCCAACATTCCAACATTATTCTGTCTAATATGGTTAAAAATTTCTGCCATTTATGGGTGGCACCAGACTCCCTTTAACAGTGTAGTCGTGTTTGTTCTTCTGTCCCAGAAGTCTTCACTCATGACCTCGGAATGATACTAAGTATCTGTATGATTGAGTAAAGCCAAGCATATCCCAAAGTGTTAGAAGAGGAAAGATGTCCAATGCCCAGTATGAGGAATTTATATTCTCTAACTATCTTAACATTGCCATCACAGTAATCATTGCTATTATTGGAGCATTTATCCTATTTGGGATCAGATACAGGTTCTCAAAATATCTCTGTGGGTCCATTAACTTGAGTCCATTGTGGGAAGCTTAAATGCCAACTGGGTCCAGACAGATAATGATATAAACTGGCAAAGAAAATGAGTTAATCATGTCAACTACTTCTGATATTTTAATCAATATAAAACATGCCTGTAAACTAGAGTTCCTTTCCGAAGCTCCCCATTGTGCATCCTCTGTCTTCAGGCATGATAGCAAAATGGAGGTGCTTTCCCCACTCTGGCATTTACCTATGCCATCAAAGGAAATGCCCTTTCCAGACTAATGTATTTCTGGATATTGAAAATAGTTAAATCAGTCACCCTTTACTCTTCAGCACAGTACTTAAGAAGGTGTCATGTTTATCTGGTCACAAACTCACAAAGAACCATTTCACCAGATTGTTGTGCACTAGTCAGAAATTCATTCTGTGTAGATCTGCAAGTATTTATTGAAAGTGTCCTATGTGGCAATCATTGTGCCACATACAGTGGATTTAAGGTTAGAAATAAAACACGGTCCTTTATTAAATGCTGTATGGATATCTGTACGATGGAATATTATGTAGCTGTAAAAAAAGAATGAGAAGGGCTTTTTAAATATCCTGATAGGGAACAATCTTCAAGATATAACATCAAATGGGAAAAAAAAGTGGAGGATAGTAAATATGCTAGAATTTGGATTAAGAGAAAAGAAATACATATATATTTATATTTACATTTATATTTATATTTATAGTAGATATTAAAAATCTCTTAGCACACAGAAGTTGACCTGAGCAACGAGAACTGAGAGAATGGGGGATAGCATAGGAAGAAGACTTTTTACATTTTGTACAACTTTATGCCAACTTCAGGTTTGTTATATTGTTGATTATGTTAATTAAATGGCAAAGACAAGATCTCTTTAAAAAAAATCTATTAGGGGATTCTTATGGTCACTCGCTGACTTAGGTAACATGGAGGCAGACACAGAAAGACATTCTGGAAGCACTTTCCCCTCCACCCCAACAAACTCATACATTTTTAAAAGTCAATAAATAAATAGAAAATTAACAGTATGCAAATGTGTTTCAGAAGAAAAGCTCTCCATGGCTCAGGCAGCTTTTGTTTGCAAGAAGCCAGCATTGCAAACTGTGAAGCAAATCCCAAATTGAATTTTCTTGGTCCCCAAAACGTATTCTGGCTGCCCTGCTGGTGAGAGACCAGGGGAGCCACAGCAGAAATCTCTTAGTTATTCATAAATTCTTCCTCTTAAAAAAAGTTGCTGTTGTTTTAAACACAAGAGTGGAGATGAACTCCAGAGCTCAGAAACCATTTTCATGCAAAACCAGGCGGCTCAGTATACAAATAAAGACCTAGCTGGGAACCCTGAACAGAGCAACATAAATACTCACATCTGGTATAAATAAACAACAAGATACATTGTTTTACGATTAATGCCCAGCTCATGAATAAGTACACACAATGGAGATAGAAATATTTAATTTTGTGTTGTAGAACATAATTAGAAATTATTAAACAAAGTCAGAACACAGTAGAGACTTCTCAAAATGCATAGGCTCAGGGTACAATCTGGGTGTATTTGGAACCAGTTTTGTCCAACATCAGATTTCTTGCTTGCTTGCTCTTTTTCTTTTTTTTTTTTTTTTTAATTTTTGTAAGAAAAACAATCAAGAAAAGCTACAACCACAGTGTTTCATTAAATAGTTCATGAGAGTCTCTCACTCACTCTCTCTCTTTTCCCATTTCCTTCTAGGAGTTTAATGCACTGTGATAAGATAAATATCTGCTTTTTAATGATGATCACACCGTATTAAAATGTCTCACCCTGTTACCGATAATGCATGAGATTATGAAAGATGAAAAAAAGTAAAAGTTCCATTTTCTCCTTCCTGCTGATGCTGTTTGTTTACCTTTTGCATTTCCCTGGCTTAACAGTGCAACGACAGCAACTAATTTCACTGCATTTCTGTTCCCTCCACTTTGGTTTCTCAGCCAGAGGAGATCCCTACTAGTTTTATTTATGATTTTCTTCTTAGATCAACGACGGTAATTTTGTTTCATTAAACTTGACTGGACATATCACTATAGCTTGCTTTGATCAACTAGGATAGAACTGGGTAGAACTAGGTTAGATGGCAGGGGTTCATTAACATAACAGCAACTGCCCAAACTTGAGGTATGGGAAGGGACTACAGCAGGTGACAGCCCCCTCATAGTTCCCAGTCAGTCTGCGTGTGATCACCAACCCACGTGGACAGCTTTGTTTAAAGAATCAATGGACTGATTTTTCTTTTGATTTCTAATTTTTAAGGACTGCTTGGAATCAGAAGAGGGTGGGAACTTCATATAGACTTTATTTTTACATTTTAGGAGTAAGCAGGTCAAGAAGAAAAGCCGAAGAATAAGCAAGTAGACAGGTACAAAGAGTTCTGCGGAGAGATAAAATGAGCCCCAAATGGCGTGATTCTCACCTTTGCTTTGCCAGATTACAGAAAGCAAAGACAGAGCTTTTGTCCTCAGAGAGAGTTGTCACCTGCTCAGACTTTCTGTCTGAATAACCTTTCTAGCTGATTTATCTCCTTCTTAGAGACCAAAATGATAAGGATGCTGAATCTCTTTTTCCTGGCCTTTTTTTTTTTTTTTTCCCTACTCCCCTGCCAGCAACTTAACTCTTATTTTTTTTGAAAATTAGCCATTTAACAGGGCATTGCCTTTACTGGCTATTTGTCCTGCTGACCTATGGGGGAAGCCGGAATTGGTGCAGCAAATGGGCTTCTCTAACAGGTCTGTTATTGTATTATTCCTTTATGGGGGCTTCCACGTAATTACACCAAATGTTGCTATAAATCCCCCTGGAAGCCACCTCTCAGCTGAAGTCTAGAGGACACTTTCAGTGTCTATATCCCTCATCTGCCATTAGCACGACTCCATGTTCTTCCCAGTATATTAGAGGACACACAGAACAGGGACAAGGACTACATGATCCAAATGGAGAGTGAGTGATTTGACAAGAAGCCAACCAGCACTTCGCGCAAAACCAACTACCATCGACACACTTCCTTCGCAACAAAGGTTGAATCGAAACCCTATTCCCCTAGCATATGAATTAGAAGAACAATTGTCTGATTATGATTAAAAAAAGAGCATTACATTTTATGTTCAGCCATAATTGGTATTTATGACAATTTATGTAAACAGTAATGAAGCCTATGTGATTTTTGCGGGGAAATTGCATTATGACACCAAGGATCGTTACTGTTAATTTTCCTGAAGATGATGGCAATCAGCAGGCATAGTTTCATTGTAAATAGGTTAATTTAAAATTCAAACACTGCTGGTATTTCAAAATGAGTTCACATTTGATTTCTGAGAGCTTTGGCCCAGTCTTTTTCTGTGTCAAGATAAAAATGCATGGATGATGTATGTTGGTACATAAAACTTTGTTCTTCAGGATTTTGTGGGTAGAAACATGTATGTGATATATATACGAATGGTGTCTTACGTACTACACATACTTTTAATTTTTGTTCTGTTTTGGGGCTTTAGAAATGTGTTTCAAAAACTTACTACTACTATCACAAGCTGTTTTGCTTGCTTTGTAGTACAAGTGAGGAGTGACACACCAGCATTTTCTATTATTTCTATTGTGTATTTGAAGATTACCTAATCAAATTTTTAACAAGATATAAAAATATAAATGTGTTTCTCTTTATTGACCTTGGGTTTTAGCTAGTTACTGAGTTAAATTGATGTTCTGCCAGTACATATTTTCAAATCACATCAACCAGTTAATAATTTCTTTTCCCTTTTAAGATATATGCTTCCTGGGATTTAGATCAATTCCTGCCAACTTGTCCAAGCAAGGTGAAAGTGTCCAATTTTCACTTTTGGACACTTTTTAAAAAATAGTAGCTACCTTAATATTCTTGTGTTTGCAGATATGTGTGTGTATGTGTGAGTGTGTGTGTGTGTGTGTGTACATCAATAAATGTATATACGTATATATATATATGTACATCAGTAAATATCACAAAAAGACATTTGGACTTATAAAGAAAAAAGAAGAAACATTCTAAACACTGGACTGTGTTTCCTTATTTTAAATAATATTTAACTAACCACATTTTCACATCTTTTGTAACTGTAATTTGTATAAAAACTGTACTAATGTAAGTTGCTCATTTTTCTTAAAAATAATTGTAGTCAATGACTGTGATTTGTTGCAACATATTTTTTTGATAATAAAAATGAACCATGCCTGTGAATGGCTTCTCTCTCTCTCTCTCTCTCTGTCTTTCTCTTTAAGAGCAGTTTCTGGATGGTCAATCAATTGTTCATAGTTTGTTATTCTAATGAGAGAAAATGCTAGCATGAATATTCAAAATGTATTATAATTTTTATTCTATTAATTCTACCGGTTTGATCTTGAAAATTTCAATCTTTGTAGAGAAGTTATATGACTATGCCCATCTTTATATGTAGCCCTTTTATTTAAAATGCCATTTGAAAAATAACATGCTCAGTTTTACCCTGGACCACTCATTTAAAGGAAGAAGAATCGGAAAATATGTTTTAGATAAGCAAACACCTGGAAAGTGGAACAAATGCTTTCAAACTTTGATGATCATAGCCCTGAATTCATCTAACTTTTATTGAATATAATAACAAAATAATTTTATATGAAATAAAAGTACATTTATATGAAGAGAAAATATATGCATAGCTATATATTAAGTATAAGTACTTTATAATCTCAACCAAGTACTCATGCTTCCCCCAGGAGAGGGAAAAAGAAGATGTTGAAGAGGACCATTCAGGTGTTTTCTGAGTTTCTATCTCAATATTCATTTGTAATTTGTTTCTCCACTCAGATAGCTATTGTTAGCAGATTAATAGAAGGCACTCTTATGTTTTAAGGAGGAAATTCTAGAAGAAACCTTAAAACTAAGAAAATTGTGTACATTTATTAAGTGTTCTGCAAATTAGATGAGTGCCATTATTTGAATTATTCCTTTAGCAGGTATCCCTTCTGTAGGCATTTGCATTGACAATTACTGCTCTAAAATATAATCAAAATGACCGTCTTTAATTTGATTGACCATTCTCTGCTGATGAGGCAAGTTCTCTCTGGCTCCTGGTGATCCCATTTATTGTCCTTCCATTTCCCCCGTGGACAGAATAATTCCTAAATTCAGACACCTCTTTAGTCAGAAAGAATGAATTACTTAACACAAACCCTTCCCCATATTTCAGAAACAGAATCAATACAAGAAAACAAAACAAACTACATCATATCTCCTATTACTGAGAGCCCAGTAGCCCTGACGTTTCATTTTTCATATGAACAGGGAAGATCTCTAGTTACCCCTTTACAGAACTGTTCTGCAATAAAGTCTCAGGGTTTCTTTAACTTTTGAAACTTTTGTAATTCCACATCACATAGGGGTCAGCTATTAAAAAAAAACTAGTTATGTGGCATCAGGATGAGTGCTAAAATGATTTAGCTAATGTAGTCAAATGGTGGGTTACACTAGAAGGAAAAGGGTTCAGCCAAATTGATTTGCCTGTTAAATGCAAACTAATTTGTGATGAAGGTATTCATCTTAAGTCAATCATAAAAACGGGAAAAAGAAAGAAAAGGGAAAGAAAATATGAAAGAAAAAAATCACCTCAAGCAAAATGTTAATGCCAAACGAACTTTAGCAAATGATCATCATGCTAGCTGACAGGACTCCGAGGATCCCTATGACTGAGCCCTTGGTTTGGTTATGGGAGAGCATAAATGGATTCTGAATCTGGGATTTAAAGCATGTACAGGTTACAGTTTGTTGCATAGACTATTTCTCTAGTTGCAGTCAAAATATATTTCTAAGTTTGAACACAAATTGTGCCCGCAACACTGGCATTTAACCAAATCCAAAATCTCATAGAAAAGTATGGTTCAACAAGCAAGGCAAGTAAGGTGTTAGTCTACAGGCATCCCTTCAATTAAAAAGCAAAAACAAGACAAACAAATCTCAGTATTTATTCTCTATGTAATATAGAGAGATATCTTTTCTATGTGAGTATGCTGGTGCAAGATACCACCTCCTATGCTCTTTCACTCTGTGGATACCTAACAAGCACACTACAGCTGAATGAACAGATTTGAGACCTGCATCATCCTACATTCATAAGGTTCTTACCTTATAGGATGGGCACTGTGGTGCAATTGGTAGGAACAAAGAAGTATCCATATTTTCTTTCTTACTTTCTTATGTATCTCCTAATGATTTACCTCTTATTATGATTTCAAAAATGTTTGCTGAATATTGTTGATGAGTTGCACAAGTGTTAAACATTTTGGGCCCTGATAGACCTTTTAAAATGCTATATTTTGGTGGAAAGAGGAAAGCAGGCCACTAGTCACCAGGTCCTCACCTTCTTGAAAGGGAGCACATAAATGCATCGGTTATAGCATGCAGTCAGTGTTACTGACCTCTTCCACAGGTCATCATGTCCATGCGGTAGAGCGATCAGCTGGGTATTCACACTCCTAATTATGTCAGGGTGGGAGCTCACTAGGAATTATGCAAACCTTATGCTGTCTGTCTTGATTGGGAAGAATGGCTGACAAACTGATTTACCTCTGGAGTTTTTGATCTAAGGATAGGCAGAAAGAAAGTCTAATTCCATTCGTTACTATCTGTCTTTCATCACTCATGGCTGATGAGAAAGAAAGAAAATTGTAGTCAAAGAGATTCTTTTATTTCTAAGAGGAAAAGGAATTTGACCACAAAGATGACAGAGTTACAATTCTTTACCTTAAAGGGGCAACCTTTGGAGGATGACTATCATTCTAAAAATGCAGGCATTGCTTTTTTCTTTTGTACTCTATTAAGAATTGTGCATGAAACCACTCAGAGTAAATGGGGACTAAGGGTCAACAGAACAGTTAGAAAGGTGACAAATAGCAATTCATTTCACTGTTTGTTTTCTGGATGATGGCTGCCTCTTTCTCCTCGTGTTCCCATGTTTCTGGGGTGCTACACAATGAGTTCCATGTCCTTTTAAATAGGGGCAGAACTGCCACAGTGTAAACTAATAAATAGTACAATTGAAGTTTTCTTGGTCATGAAATACAATGGATTCCTCCCAGGTACTTTATTCTTTCTCTCAATTATCTTTTCTAAAGAAAAAAAAAAAGTTATTTTGTAACATTATTCTGACATCTATGGATTAATTTTTTTAAACTAGTGCTGCTTCTTTATGCCTTTTGTAAAGTACAAGTTTGGAGCAAGTTTATATCATGCTTACCTAATTAGATCCAGGACCTCCTGCCTTAAGAAAATTTCTGAAATTACCCTTTATTTAGTAATCAGACTATTTCTGATGCATTACTTTCATATTCTGCTTTCACTTAAAAAAGTAACAATTGAGTGACAAAGAAATGGAGAACTTTCAACCTGAACACATTGTAGAGATTCCTGTAGAATCAACCCAATCAAGATGCCAAATGTCCCTCAAAGATGAAAAAATATTCTACCTGATCAATATACTAATTTCACTTGTCTTTATAATTAATATCTACCAGTCTATTCAAACAGACACTCAGTGATCCATACTGATCTCTAAAATTTCCTAAAAATCACTAGGAAAAAACAACAGCATGCCAATGTGCATTAATTGCACTCATACTGACATTTCCTAAGTATTAGAATTTCTAAGATAGCAGCAAGCCAAATATAGTAATACCAAATCCAAGAAAAGTGATAGTAGGATAATGATTTAATCCAAAAATATTTCCTCTAAAAACACTAATCATCTTTTTTTCCTTACCAAATTCTTATATATATATTTTTAGCTCCTTTTCCCAAAATAACCCTATTATAACACTTCCTGATTTTAGGACCAAACTCCTAGAGAGAGAAAAAAATAGAGTCTTTGTACCATTGGGTTAGACAAAGATTTCTTAGCTATGACACCAAAGCATGACACACAAAAGAAAGTACTGATAATTTGGAATTTTTCAAAATTAATAACTTCTGTCCTTTAAAGCCATTGTTTGCTGGTTTTTTTTTTTAATTTATTTTATTTATTTGTCAGAGAGAGAGAGAGAGAGAGCACAAGCAGGCAGAGTAGCAGGCAGAGACAGAGGAAGAAGCAGGGTTCCCGCTGAGCAAGGAGCCAGATGCAGGACTCAGTCCCAGGACTCTGGGATCATGACCTGCGCCCAAGGCAGCCGATTAACTGACTGAGCTACCCAGGTGTCTCTGAAGCCATTGTTAGAATGAAAAGACAAGCCCCAGACTGGGAGAAAATATTTGCAAGGCATATATCTGGGGGCGGGGGGGAGATTTGTTTTTACAATATATAAATATAGCTCAAAGGTCAATAATAAGAAAATAAAAAATACAACAAATAAATTCCAAAAAATTGGAATAAACCTTGTTCTCCCAAATATCTGTGCTCAACCTCATTACTTATTAAGGAAATACAATTTTAACAACACATTTACTAGGATCATACCAAATATTGAAGAGACTATCAAGGAACCAACATTCTCAGGTACTGCTGGTGGAAATGTAAAATGGTGCAACCATTAAAACTACTCTGAAATAACTTTGACAGTTCCTTATAAAGGTAAGTTTGTGTCTACCATATGATTCAGCTGATTCCTTCACAGTTTTTTTGTTAAGAATAAAAAAAACAATTCTCTAGAAGTTTTATACTTTAGTTTTATTTTTTTAAGTCTATGATTGATGTTGAGTTAATTTTTAGTATGTGATGCAAAATATGGATTAGAGTTTATTATTCTGCATGTCAATACCCAATTGTTCCAACATCATTTGTTGAAAGGACTATCCATTCTTCACTGAGTTGTTTTGTATTATGACCAAAATTTATATATGTGTGCGTCTATTTCTGGACTCTATATTTTATTCAAATGTTCTATTTTTATATCTTGCTACCAATAACGTACTGCATTCATTACTGTAGTTTTATAATAAGCCTTGAAATCAAATACTGTTTGTCCTCTAGTCATTATCAAATTCACTTTGGTGATCTGTACCCTTTTAATTTTTATATGTATTTTAGAAAAAAACTTCTCAATTTATTTAGAAAAAAGGGCTGCTAAGATTTTGATTGTGATTGTGTTGAATTTGTGAATCAATTTGGAAAGACTGGCATCAAAATGATATTGAACTTTGCAACCCATGAACAAGATATGTCTCTCTTAATTTAGGACATTAAAAATTCTTGTCAGTAAAGTCTTAAAATTATTAGTACATACTTTTGTACATCTTTTATTAGATTTATTTCTAATATTTCATATTTTATGCTATTTTAAATATTTTAATTTCAATTTGTTTCTTCATTGTTAGTGAATGCACAAATGCAACTGAATTTTGTATATTAAACTTAGTTCCCATAATCTACCAATTTCATGTATTAATTCTAGTTACTTTTTCATTTTTTTAATTTTTGAAAAGTTTTTATTTCATTTTTAGTTAGTTAACATGCAGTATTATATTAGTTTCAGGTGTACAGTATAGTGATTCAACACTTCCATTCATCACTCTGTTCTCACCATGACAGGTGTCCTCCTTAATTCCCATCACCTTTTTAATCCACCCTCCCAACCCACATCCCTTCTGGTAATTACCAGTTTGTTCTCTATAGTTGAGAGACTGTTTTTTGGTTTGCCTCTCTCTTTTTCTTCCCCTTTGCTCATTTGTTTTCCTTCTTAAATTCCACGTGAATGAATCATTTGGTATTTGTCTTTCTCTGACTTACTTCACTTAATATTATATTCTAGTTCCATCCACATCATTGCAAATGGCAAGGTTTTGTTCTTTTTTATGGATGAATAATATTCCCTTGTATTTGTACACCACATCTTCTTTATCCATTGATCAGTTGATGAAAACTTAAGCTACTTCCCTATTTTGGCTATTGTAAATAATGCTGCAATAAATATCAAGGGTGTATGTATCCCTTTGAATTGATGTTCTTATATTTTTTGGGTAAATACCCCGTCACGCAATTGCTAGATCATAAGGTAGTTCTATTTTTAATTTTTTGAGGAACTTCCATACTGTTTTCCATAGTGGCTGCTCCAGTTTGCATTCCCACCAACAGTGCACAAAGGTTCTTTTTTCCCACATCCTCACCAACACCTGTTGTTTCTTGTGTTTTTGATTTTAGCCATCCTGACAGGTAGGAGGTGATATCTCACTGTGGTTTTGATTTGCATTTCCTGATGATAAATGATGTCGAGCATCTTTTCATGTGTCTGTTGGCCATCTGGATGTCTTCTTGGAGAAATGTCTGCTCATATCTTCTGCCCATTTTTTTAATTGGATTTTTTATTTTGGGGGTGTTGAGTTTTATAAGATATTTATATGTTTTGGATACTAACACTTAATTGGATATGTCATTTGCAAATACTCTCTCCATTCCATAGATTGCCTTTTAGTTTTGTTGTTTCCTTTGCTGTGCAGAAGCTTTTTATAATAGTTTATTTTTGCTTTTGTTTCCCTGGCCTCAGGAGACAGATCCAGAAAAAAGTTGCCATGGTCAATGTCAAAGAGGTTACTGCCTGTGCTCTCTTCTAAGAATTTTATGGTATAATATGTTTGTCAGGTTTTGCTACCAAGGTAATACTAACCTCATAGAAAAACTTGCAAATTATTTCCTTCTCTTTGTGTTTTGAAGTTTGTACAGAGTTGATATTTTATCTGCCTTAAATGGTTGTAGACTTTGCTAACGAAATCTGGGTTTGGAGCATATTTGTGGCATAGTTTTAAAATGAAAATTCAATTTCTTTAATAGAAATAGAGTTAGGTTTACCTTTCTTTTTGTTTCTTTGAGTGAGCTTTAGAATCTCGTGTCTTTCAAGGTATTTGCTCATTTCAGCTACAATGTTGAATATAGCAATTTAAAGTTGTTCATCATATTCCCTATCTTTTTAATGCTTAGAATACTTTGTGTGTGCATCTATAAGAAACACTAGAATAAGAAACACCAGAATTCTATCTCTCATCCCTGATATTGGTAGTCTGTGTTTTTTCTAAATCTTTCCTGATTGTTATAACTAGAGGCATATCACTTTTATTGATTCTTTCCAAAGAATCAATCAGCTTTTGTTTTCATTGATTTTCTTTATTATTTTCTGCTTCTATTTATTATTTCTAGTCTGATATTTTATTATTTCCTTTGTTTTATTTATTTTTAATTTGTTCTTCTCTTTCTTTTTTCTTAATGGGAAGCTGAGCTCACTAATTTGAGACCATAATTTTGCTCTAATACAGCCACTTAATGCTCTACATTTTCTGGTGTTTTAAAAGATGTTTTTACTGATTATAAAATTCTAGGTTGACAGTTTTTCTTCCAGGACTTTAAATATGTTCCTCCTTGTTTTCTTCACTTGCATTTTTTTTGGAAGATAAATTTCTGTCATCCTTTACCTTTTCCCTCTGCACAAGAAGTGTTTGGCTGTTAATATTATTATTTTTTTAAGATTTGTTCTTTGAAAGTGGTTTTGAACAATTTGACCACCATACATTTTGGTGTAGTTTTCTTCCTGTTTCTATTACTTGGGGTTCATTGAGCTTCTTAAATTTGTGACTTCATAATTTTCAACAAAACACTGGCCATTATTTCTTCAAATATTTCTTTTATTTCTCTCTCTTTTCTCTCCTTTGGGAACTCCAACCACATATATATTGGGGCAACTGAAGAAGCCATATAGCTCACTTACCCTTTTACAGTTTTTGATTCTTTTTTTCCTCTCTGTGTTTAATTTTTTGTTTGTATTACATCATACTTAATCACCTTAGGTATATTTATCTCTATCTTTCTTCTTGCTAACTCTTAGTCACTTTCCAGATCTCCTCTTGTGTCCAATTTTCAAAGAAACACCATATGCCCCTCTAATATCTCCTTTTCTTGATTATAACATCTTATTTCAACTTCTATGTTTATAACATAATACTGACCGTAGTATACATATCAGTTAACATTGTAATAGAAATGTTTCATTGCAAACAAATCTTCAAAATGTAATCACTCAAATGATAAGAATGTTTGCTATTCAGACTCTGATTTTGTTTCTCGGGAGGAATTACTTTCACTGGTCTTCATGGTTCATAGGTCTATACTCTGGGAGACAAACCTCTGTTCACTAATTTTCATAGGAATATGAGAAGTAGGTATTTTGCAAAAAACTATTCCTTGGAGGTACATATTTTTCACACTCCACAGGTTTGATAGCCTAGTGTTTATTGTTTTTAATTTGTTTGTTTTGCTTCCTTTTCCTAATAACTCAAAAACTTTTTTTTAATCTTTAGCCTGGTGTTATGGCTTCTTTATTAATATAATCAATGTAATTTGTACACTTCTGATTTATTTGTTTGTAGAGAGTTTTATGTATTATTAAATACTGGGAAATAATTCTCCATGAGACCACCACAATTCTGTATATCTTGCAACCAGAACATGGGCTACATTTACTCCTGGACTATCTTCCCAAAGATAGCAAATGGCCTTAGAAATTATGGGAAGAATCTAGTGCTGAAACAAAGAGAATATTTATTTGCAGTTTTAAGACAGAAATTGTATCTCCTTCCAGGCAGAGGTCTGGCATGCTCACTACTGATTGCAAAATATTTGAATTCCCAATGCTCAGGGCACCTGTGCTGTACTGCCGTCCACTTTGTGTGCAGATGCCTTCACGTTGCTCTGTAGGAACTGGGATATAGGGAACTGATGAAAAAACAAAAATAAAAAGCCAAATCTTCAGCTATACCTATCACTATGACTAAACATTTCTTTGTCTTTGACCCAGGATTCTTGCATATTCTGCCAGCATCCATGAAACGCTGGCAGGCCAAATTTTTAGCTTCCAAGTAAAATAAAAACCTCAGACTCTTCACAGTTATGGGCAGTACATACACCCGACATTTCCCTTTAACATATTTGTCGTGCCTATTCATTTATTTGCTTCCTTATCTCCAAACTTTTTTCTCTCAGTTTAATGGTGACTTAGACAATCTGAAATGAAAGGCTTATTGTGAAAATAATACTCTTCCTTTGATCACTCATGCAGGGATGAGTCATTTACTTCAGCTAAAAAGTCTTACTCTGCCATGTTCTTTCAATCTTTCTTCTTTGTCTTTGGAGTCCAGAAGTCATTGGCTTTTCCAGCCCTTCACAGATGGCAATCTCTGTATTCTTTCCCAATTCTGTTTGAAAATCAGTGAATCTTTACTTGAATTCATCTTTCTTATAACATCTTATTAAAGGCAGGCAGTAATAGCCATGCCACATTAGCTCTCTGGCTCTTTTTAACCACTTGCCTTATAGCTATAGTCTCAATGCACACATTATCTTCCTTCAAAGTTATTGTGAAGACAGTTTTACCAAATATATTGCCACTGCACAGCATGAATCTCCATGTTTTTAGCTTGTGAAACATGTTTGCTTACTGCCCACTGTTCAAGTGCTCAACTCCAAAGACAAGGTCACACATTTTATCATTCTTATTTTTCTTTTATAGCAGCCACTCACTTGAAGGTACAAACTTATGTATTTGTTAGGAAATATTAACTACTGACTCAATCTAATTCAAACACGTATATTAGCACATTATTTCTCACTAATATGAAGCTCAAAGTGCATGTTCCTGCCGGCAAGTGGCCTTTCTCCAGGCAGTGACTCAAGGACCCAGGCTCATTCCATTTTGTGAGCATACTATCTTCAATATGTGATTTTAAAAATCACAGTATCATTTATATCAATATAGTAAATATCAAGAAATCATCAAAAATTACAATCATGCATTGAAGACCTTTATGGGCCAGGGTTAGAAATTGTGTATATTGTTTTTGGTTATATTATACTGGCTACCTAACTACAAGATAATTTAGAAAACATAGTCCAGCTATTGGTCCAGTCAGAATAGACAACTGTTGAACAGTTTGTTGGTCTCTGCAATAGCACATTTGTACATTTATTGGTATGGTTGTTAAGGGTCTGTCTCCATCACTAGATTATAAGCCCCATAAAGACAAATTTTATGCATATCTGTTTTGTAATTATCCTCAGCACTTCTGTTCAATAAAATATTTGTTAAAGAAATGAGTGAAAGAATTTAGAGGATTTAATATGACCACACAATTTTACTGATAAGAAAACAGAGGCTATAATATACTTTGCTTTCCCATTTCATGTAGCTTTAAAGTTTAGAAAAGTTACTAAAACCCAACTCTGCAGACTACTTTTCTGATGTTCTAGGTAATTTAAAAAATACCCATCAGCAAGTTTCAGTGGCTAAAATTGTAATTATATTCAGGTACACATTGGTCTTTAGAAAAACATAGCAATGTGAAAATAGTTTGCATATTAAAGAAACACTCACAGGTTCTATTTACAAAGGAGTTAGTCTTCAACGTGGGTAGATCACGTCTCAGATTCAGCTTTCTCTAACATGTATGTGGATGTGCTCTGCCCAAATACTTAAAGGCCAGTCATAAAAAGTCAATTTACACCCAAATTTCTTTCCCAGTTGTACCACTTGTTCAACCCAAGCATGACAACCATCTACATTTTTTTCTGTCATAAACCCTTTCCTTTGACATCAGACTGACTTTATGTGTAAATGTGAGGTTTATTTTTCTTCAGAATGTAATCCTGTATATATTCAAGTTTTCCATATACAAAGATAATTTATTTTAGTCTTTGGCAAAACACTTCTCCAAAGGCACTGTCATCTCACAACCAATGTAGCCCAGTAGTTGTATTGGTATGAAAAATTGTGTGTGCTTGGTATGGTTTGGACATCAGCTGAGAGCAGTGATGAATTTTCACATTGGGAGAAAGATGATGAGAACATCTGGAAAATAGTTCAGACTGAAGCCTGTAGAGCACTGTCTACATTTCTTTCTGACAAGGTCAACTTCAAGGACAACATTAACAACTTGTTCTCTGTCTAATGACACATTTAGATTAGAGTTTGCAATGTACGTAGCTTCGATTTTTTTCTTCTATTCATTGCCAGAGATGATGCTTGATAGGTATCTCCACAATAACCTTTCAGAATTCATTTATTTAGATGAGCCAAAATAATAAAATGCCAAACAAATTAAGAATGATATTTTTATATCAACTGAAAACAATTTAAATCGTCTATATGCATAAGTTCTGTGGTATGAATGGTCTTTTCATTTCATGGTTAGAAAAAAATGAAGAATTTGTTAGTTTCTATTGCTGTGTTTTTGTGTACAGAATTGGGGAGCAATGACTGCATACTGGGAATTCACAGCTACCCTTTTCCCTAGGAGTCTCATTAGACCTACCCTAGCCAGGAGTCCAGTAAGAATACACAACTGAAAGTGTGATTTAAATTTCTAATGTTTAAAAAAGTACAATTATAGAAAGTTGTGTTTTCCTTTGTTTTTTCTCCTTTTGAAAACTTTAAGCTTGGATTTCAGGAACATCTAAAGTAAAAACAGGATCAACCATTCTAAAATTTTGTGATTTGCACAAAAAACTAAGATATCATTATTTGCATCATATTCCCTCTACTCTGTTCTGTCCCAGTCCTCTTTCCCTCATGAATCCTACCTGCCTGGGAGAGAAAGTAACTCAGCAGCTCGCTGCCATTAGATTTCTAGCAGAAGGTCCTTCTCTGTGAAAGCTCTGACAAACATATTCAGTACATACTTCCTCTTGGTGAAGTCTCAGTGAGTGTACCAGGAATTTGAGCATCGTGGATAGCCCTCAAATTGCTTCACATGCTCATGTCTTTAAAATTTCCTTAGGCAGGAACTACAAAATATCTGTCTTTTAAAAACTCTCACAGTAGTTAATATAACGCTGTATGCATGGCAAGCATTTAATAAAGAAGTATTGAATTGGATAAGTTAAATAGAATTGCTATTTAAGACCCTGGAATTGTCTGCGTTATTGACAAGAAGACACTGGAATAAATGAAGCCTGATATTTGTTGAAAGGTTGCTGAATGCCATTTTGTCTAACTTTCCATTTATTCAAGATGGCTCCCAGCATTCTTTCTTGTTCAGTGGATAACTAACGTGGGACTACAACAGAGAAGCATGGGCAGATGAAATGCCATACTCATTATCATGTGTAAATGTCAACAGAGTTCATGTTTAAAAAAACACCTTTTAATGTGAGAATAGGCATTGGGCCATGCTTCCTCATGTACCATCTGTCACATCACCTTTGAAGTCCTACTGAATCCTCGTCCTTTGAAGTCAGACACTCATCCTTCTACACAAAGGAAGCTGCTACATGCAGCAGCAGCAAAGAGATGAAAGAGTGTGGCTCAGCTATGCTGAATATACTGTCGATGTTTTAATTTAAAGAGGTAATATTCACCTTTGACATAGAAAATTGGCCTCTGGTTACAGTTCTTCTGAAAGTGTGTTTGGGAGCACATAGATGCAACCTTTATAGATATTTTCTTCCCATGGAATAGTTCCAACTGTAAACTTTCCTCATAAATGCTTATTATAAATGATAGCAGCTATAATAAACATTTAAAAAATCATTGAAGCTTAAAAAGACTCTTTCCTCGACCAAACTTTAGAAAACCTCCTCAAACTCCTTTTTTTGGCAAGACCTTATCCTTGGACCTTGTCTTCAGCCTGCTGAGTTTAGTTTTAGCAAGAATCCTCCTAAGTCAATTTGGCAAGAATCCTCCACCTTTGGAATCTGATTGCCCTTGATATCTGATTAAATCTTCATCTCCCACCCTGGGTATCTGATGACCCTGACCTGTCTTCAGCAAGAATCTTATTAAATCCATTTTGTAAGAATTACCCTACCCCTGATGTCTTCTCTTAATAATTTTCCATCCACTGACTCCCTCAATCTGCTTGTTGGTGATAAATTTCTACATATCCAGGCTATATTCAAAATTGAGCCTGGTTCTATACCAAGCCCTTTTTTAGTATTGTAATAGTCTCTAATGAAATCATTTTTAAACCACTTTAACTACTCTCTGACTGTGGTTCTCTTTAACAAAGCAAATATTTTCATTGTAGAGATCGGATGACTAAAGACAGATACAGTGTACTCTTATAGTAGGCTGTACAAAATTGGATTAGGATCTCCTTCTATAACTGTGTCTATGATATTAAAATTGCTTCAGAGAATTAGGTTTCAAATAAAGAAATATGTTCTGTGGGGGTGCCTGGGTAACTCGGTGGGTTAAGCCTCTGCCTTTGGCTCAGGTCATTATCCCAGAGTCCTGGGACAGAGCCCCACATCGGGCTCTCTGCTCAGCAGGGAGGAGCCTGCTTCCCACCCACCCACCCCCAATCTGCCTGCCTCTCTGCCTCCTTGTGATCTCTCTCTGTCAAATAAACAAATAAAAATCTTAAAAAAAAAAAAGAAATGTGTTCTGTGGATTTTATTTTTCTATCAGAAGAGGTATTGCAAATCAAAATGCATTAATTGGGTGCCTGCCATGCATCACGCAATGTGCTAAGTCTAGGTGTAAGACATTAAATGTAAGGAAATCCAGTTTTTCTGTGAACACTTTGCCTGGTGATGGAGCAAATTAAAGAACATATAAATAAAATATACAAGGCAGACGTGCAACAGAAAGATGCAGTAAACATTAACATTCCTTTTTAGAAGGGGTTGTGGGAGAGCCTACCAGAGGTGGTGTCATTTGACGTGGGGTATCAGGTGAAGATAATTAACTATGAAAAGTGGGGTGGTGATGGATTAGGAAGAACAAAGAGAATGGGGAGGTGGAATTGAGGATAGGCACGGGGACAGCAAAAGAAAACACTGGTATAAGATAGTGTTGGTGAAAAATATACATTTTCAAGTTGAATGTCTCTCTGGTACTCAAGAGTTTCTCTAAACTGGTACTCAAAAATCAGAATGTAAAAGATACTTTCTGTTTTATTTGTATGCAAATAAAGTTTGAGATTTGGGCTCAAGACAGAAAAGGTACACTGTTGCCCTCAACACAATTCAAAATAAACATTTTCCCCAATCATCACTAATTTAGCACACAAAACGACTCAGCATGTTTCAAGGACCAGGTGATTAAACTATTTTTAAGGGAATGTTTATTTAGAAAAAACAATGAATCTGTAGAAAAGTATGGCAGAAATATGAAGGACTAAGAAATTTGAAGAAACATTCTGGAAAAATTCCCATAAACATAACTCTGAAAGTATTATTGAGCTTGTAAGAGAGCAAAGGGAATATCTAAGGAAAAATGTATAAATGAAAAATCTAAGTAAGTAAGTAAATGATAGTGACTTAAAGCACGAAAGAATTGTAGACAAAGGAGACCAAAATGCTACGGTAAATGACAAGTTCTAGAATCCATAGGAAGTCTATGGGTTCTGTGACCTTAAGGAACTGAATTTGAGAAGAAAAATTTAGCTGGTCCACCCAAAGGGAATACAGACATTGACAGGTCCAGTGTCACACCCTGGCTCCCAGTAGAACCCAAAGCAATATTTGTCTGGAGTTAAATGTACAGTATCATTAATGTACAGATTAATTTTAATAAAATATAATTCCCAAATTAAAATCACCAAACATACAAATAACCAGCAGTGGTGATGATGATGATGATGATGATGATGATAAAACCAATTTAGACTCGGGGGAGCACCTGGGTGGCTAGCACCCCACCTGGGTGGGTTAAAGCCTCTGTCTTCAGCTCGGATTGTGATCCCAGGGTTCTGGGATAGAGCCCCGCATTGGGCTCTCTGCTCAGTGGGGAGACTGCTTCCCCACCCCACCCCCGCCTACCTCTCTGCCTACTTGTGATCTCTGTCAAATAAATAAATAAATAAAATATTTAAAAAAAAACAATTTAGACTCAAAAGACTTTGTGTATTACAGATATTAGGATAGATTATAAATTAATTATATGTGAAGTATTTACAGAAAAAATATGAAATAAAAAAATCTACCAGTATTATATCTGTTCAACATTGTGCTGTAGTTGCCACTCCTAGACAGAGACATAAGCAAATAAAAAATTAGCTATAAGAATTTAAAATGGAAAAAATTGCCATAAATAAAAAAGAATATATTTACATAAAATATAACATTTACATAATACACAACCTGTCTATAGAAAAAATAACATTGAGAAGAGAATTTAGCAAGATGGTTAGATATAAGGTCAATTACACAACTTATTGACATTTTAATATTTCTGTAACAAAGTAACTTTAACATATTACTATAATTTAAGTTGGAATTTTAAACAACAGAGTCAGTAATCTAGGAATACATTTACCTCAAGATGTGCATGACCTTTATGGAGGAATTTTAATGGAAAATCATCAGAGAAGACCTAAATAAATAGAGAGATATACTATGGTTATGAAGAAAGCAGTATCAACATATGTCACTTCTCAAGTAAATATAATTGTAATCAAAATGCCAGAGAATTTATAATACACTTCCTAAGCTCTTTCTACTATGTTTGCGTAAGAACAAAGTTTCATCAATAACCAGAACACCTCTGAAGAAAAGATGTAGTAAGACATAAGCAATTATAGCAACTTTTTTGTTCTGGGTTAGATAAGTGGATAAATTCATATTCTCACAAATGGAGCAGAACTGAAGGGCCAGAAACAGAGCCAGACAGAGACGGAAGCTTGATTTGTGAGAGAGAATATTGTAGATCTCTGCCAAAAAAAAAATTTCTGCTCCGAAATGTTGCTGGATATAATATTTTGTTGTTGTTTTCAAGAATATTAAATCTCTACTTCATATCATACTTATTTTCAGATACATTAAGGCTAACGTAAATGACTCTGGAAGATGATATAGAAGTGTGGATTTATGACAATAGATTATGAAAGAGTCTCTTCAAATTGGTGTAATTTCCACAAAACATAACAAACAGTATAAATGACTATATTAAAATTAACAAATTTTAGTTCTCAGAAAACCACCATGAAGAAATTAGAGACAAGCCATAACTTGAAGAATATGGTTCCAACTCACAGAGAATTTGTGTCTAGAATATGAAAGAATTTCAAATTAATATAGAAAAATATGCAGAAGTATTTCAGAGAATAGAAAACTATATAAAAAGATAACACTTTTTTTACCCACAAAATCAACAATTTCACCTGAAACTATTAATTTATTAGAGTATGGCATAAGAATAATCTTCCCCCATTGCTGGTGTCAGCGTTAATTAAGTACAAGCCCTTTGGGAAACCATTTGATACATGTAAAGTCAGTCATACATGTGCATGAACATTACCCTCGCTCCTCTCTCAGGTGCAAGAGTCTCTCTGGTCTGTGCACACAAGAGATACCCACAGGAACATTTATTCTGATGTGACAAGAGCAACAGAACACAAAAACATGAAAACAACCCCAGTGTTGATAAGCAAGAGAATGGATAAATATATTTACTCAATAAATACTATAGAACAGATAAAATGTGTAATCCAACATGACTCACAAAAGCATTGACAAAAATTAGAAATATATTTAATGAAACAAATCACAGACAATATGGAATCAACAGGTTTAATCACACAATATAAGGGTCTATTACTGGTGAGAGGCCCTCACCGTGTCTCTTTAACTGAATTCAGAAAACAGTTGTAAAGTATGGGCTTTGTGGAAGGCTTAATTCTTGATTCTTAAGCTCAACGGCATGTTTGATCCTCCCTCGGTGGTCTGCTGAGACCTGGTCAACACAGACTTTCTGACAAATAATTTCTCTTAAAAATGAAGACCAAAATAGCTTGTGTAACATGGACAGAATTGAATGCTGGGACCAGATAATGATCTCCTATGGTTAGCGAAAATAAGTATCAAGGCAAAGCGGACACATTTATTTTCAAAGCGGGAGACTATTTTTCAATCACAATGTCCAATTTCATTTTCATTAATGCTATTAGGAGAAAACAATTTATGGAAAGAAGTGAAAAGCAAACAAACAAAATGAAGACAAGCACTGTGTTGTTGAGCTCTGTGGGCTGCTTCTGATTTAGGGGTTAAAGTTTCCTCACTGAGGGGTGCCTGGGTGGCTCAGTGGGTTAAGCCTCTGCCTTCGGCTCAGGTCATGATCTCAGGGTCCTGGGATGGAGCCCCGCATCGGGCTCTCTGCTCAGCAGGGAACCTGCTTCCCCCCCCCCCTCTGCCTCTCTGCCTACTTGTGATCTCTGTCTGTCAAATAAATAAATAAAATCTTAAAAAAAAAAAAAAGTTTCCTCACTGATAAACATCCTAGTTAGCAAAAGTAGAATTAGCGAAGTTCGTGGTTTGCAAGAGATTTTGCTTTTAGATTTTTCATAAACTTTGTGCTTGGAAGCTTGCTTTTCCTTAGGATTTATTTTAGTAGATTTTAATGGCTCTGTGCTCCATTGACTAATAATTGTGCCTAACTGGAGAAACAGAATTTACCTGCCTATTGAGATACAGGCAAACCTTCTAGAACGATTAGATAGTATGCTTAAAAGTGTTTGTTTTAAACTCTATCTCCAGCCTGTTATCCTTCTTTTGTTTTGTCTCAAATGCAGGCCAATGCTTCCACTTTTCACTTGCGTGCCCGTGTGGCGATAACGTGAGATAACAGACTCCTAGGAATGCTGAGCAATTGTGAAGCAGGCACAGCAGAACACTGAGAGTGAGTTCTACAAATCTGCATCAAGGGGTGCCTGGGTGGCTCAGTCAGTTAAGCATCAACCTTCAGCTCACGTCATGATCTTGGGGTTCTGAGACCAACACCCCCCACACACACACACACCTCTCCATCATTGAGCTCCCTGCTCAGGAAGGAGTCTGCTTTTCCTTCTCCCTCTGGCCCTCCCCGTGCTCATACTCTCCCCCCGCCTCAGATAAATAAATAAATCTTTAATAAAAATTAAAAATTAAAATCTGCATCAAAATGCATTAGTTCTCAGTGGGTTATTGTGACGCACATGCAACAAAAAATCAAGCAATACTTTCCATCCTCTGAGAAGATTCCACATGTCATCAGGCCCTATTTGCAAAGATACCATTTTCCACCTCTCCTACTCAATGTTTAATTGCCAATCTCGAAGGAACAGTTCACATTGAATCACTGTATTCTTATCCATTTCTTTTCAGGTCTTTACATTCTTCTTGGGCATCTTTTAAAAGGTGCTCCATTTGGCTTTCATTAATACACAGAATTCTGACACACTATAGTGTTGGTGTGTAAACTTACTTTCCCTAATGTAACACTCCTTCACCGCACCTCTTACTCTTCCTCCTGATTCTTGCACCACTGACCATGTTCTCTTCCCAATCCAGAGCGATCTTTCTCCATGCTTTTTCCCTTGTTTTTTTGCCCTTGGCGTGTGCTCTGTTTTGGCCTATGGTGTTGAAACCATACTGTTGGGCAAATGCTTGCTGTGTCTGTGTCTGGTCTCAGTAGTTAAATTCAAGGGTCCTCAAAAGTATGTGCTAGCTGAGGACTGCTCTGTGGCCCTCACAGCAGCTAACACAGGTATAGTCACATGTTGTGACTTGCCTCGTAGAGGAATTGAATTGAATGAAAAACAAATGAAATATAATTGAACTAAATGGAAACCGACTTAATTTTCAGAATATTTTTCAACATGTGTTTCCCAGATTGTATGTTCTAGAGTAATAATGTGTTATATATAAGAAACTGTATTTTCTTACCAGTTGATACCACGAGTGATTTTTGAATTGATTCTTTCACCAAAAGACCAAAGACCCTGGAGAAATCCACAGCCAGTGAATACAGCAAAACGAGAAAATATTTACATTGAGCGGAAAATCTCCTTTAGCTCAAACATCTGTGTAGTATATGAGATAGAAGTCAGCTAGTCTGTCCTTTCATTTCTCTGATACTGACTTGAGATGACCTTTTCTAGGATGCCAGTTATTCAACGTCTGTTTGATGATCTCCATCTCCCCAATATGCGGCCTCTGATCTTTCAACCTGAGTGCAGCTGAAAGCCAAAGGGGAGACTTCAGCTCTTAAAAGCTTTCAGTAGTTGATTTTTAAAATTATGATCATAGGGTGCTTACTCAGATCCCTTTCATCTGAGTCCCTTTCAATTGCATTATACACTAATTATTAACTAATAATAAACAGGACAGCCATCATGCTATGATGCATTATTTTTTTGATCCTTTCATTTTCTGCCCATTTCTCTTCTTTTTATTTTTCCTTATTTTTTTTCCTTCCTCTCTGTACCTTCCCTGTATTTGTTGAAAAATTGAAACAAAAATACTTGTAATTATATTAATGGACAGGGTGGGTAGAAGAACCAGAAGCATTAGTGTCTCCTTTCTCTAGACTCCTTATCCATACCACCCCTATGAGTAGTTCACTTACCTTGTCAGAGTTTCAGTTTCTTCTGTAATTTTAATTGAATTTCATGGTCTCTACTGTCATATTTATCTCTAACAGTGCATGAGTCTAAGTTGCCTCTTTCTTCTAGGATGGGTCTTAAAGACGGATTTGCCCTTGGGTAAAGCTGAAAACCAGGTGGATATATTTTTATGGACACCTCTCCCATTTCTTTCCCTATCTCTCATTCTGAAATCATTGTCATGGAATTTCAACCCCTGCCTGCTTTTGAATCCTGACCAAGGGTCCATATATCACCACCGAGGCAGGATTCAGTCTCTCTGAGCAACTTCCCATGTTTTCCTCATGAGTAGTCTCCATCATAATATTCCCATCTTTTATTTCTTGACATCAGGACAATTCTAGAAATTTGTGAATCTAAAAATCTAATTTACGATAAACTGATAAAATGCAAATTCTCATGGGAGAAGTTAGAATCAAAGTATTACCAACCAGGCAGAGGGGAATCCTGCAGATAACATGTATTTCCCTAAGAACCCAGTCCCAGCTGGTGAATTTTCAAGTATTATGTCAGATCAGTGGGGGAGATAGTTTTGCTAACAAGTGTCTTCCCCTGAGGCCACTGACCTCTTCTTCTCCCAACAGATCAAATGGGTACATTTCTACTGTAGTCACTGCCTAAAGTGCTTTAGGATCTTTAATGCATGCAGGGAAGACTGAAGGGCACGGTGCTCTCAGAAGCCTGAGAGCCTCTGAAAGGAGATATTGGAGTCAACTTTCCCCAGTTGAGAGATGTGCTTTTATCAGAGATATTTGTAGGGTAGTTAAGTGCATGAGCTTTGTAGACAGATCTGGGTACAAACTAGGCAGCAATGGCTTGAGGGGTAGCTTAGAGCTTCGAAAATTCCCAAATCCCTATCAGTTCTTTTCTTGTAACCAAAGCAACTCCAAATAAAAATACAAACTGAGTCAAATCAGTATGATTATCATGCAAATGTAGTTTTAAGACACATGCACCGAAACAGCTTTCCAGCCAAATCATTCAAGTCCTATATTAAATCGAGCCACTATTAAAACCTATGTTTTAATTGGCTACAATGCCCCATGTATATGCCTGCCACTCCCGTGCCTGAGGGAAGATTGCCAACTGCCATTATTTGCTTGGAGGCTTTCTCTGAAGCAGAGAACCTTGCTATATGGTTATGGGGAATTATTCTCCCAGCAGCCCTCCATGACTGAGCTGAAATGCTGGATACCGATCCCAGATTCCACCCTCCTGAACTGGGATAAGTCTGAGGGATGTAGTCAGCTGTTTCCAAGAGTTTCCTCATACGCTAAAGCTCTGGTCAAGGATCGTGATGGTCTACTAAATAATGTACCTCATATTGGCCTCCATCCTTTCCATTTCTTAATGTACTTCTCTCCTCTACTGTTCCCTGTACTTGCCGATTAAGAACTTCCACTTAACTCTTTAACCCGGGTTTCCTTTTAAGGAACCCAAACTAAGATACCCTGGATTTGCCAGTTTTCAGGATAACTATCCCAGTTAACTTCCATTTCCTTATCTTTAAAATGAAAGTAACAATAAACCTGCTTTATACATTATTTTGTGATGACCTAGTAAAATAACCCCTGTAAAGCATTTAACATAATGAATGGCAAATACATGCTTAGAGTTGAGTGAATTTTGGTCAGATGAGGATTATTATTACCATATTCCTCTCATGATTAGAAATGGGATATAGCAAACTTATAAAAGGTATTCAGAGGTACTTTTAAAGCATACAGGTATGTAAAAATGAACCACCATTCTACTGTCTACAACCAGAGATTTTCTGTAGGGTTTAGGTATCCATATTATCCATACTCACTGTATGATGAACATGTTTAGGATGATAATTTTTATATGTTCTCCCCAATGATCAAGGTATCAATACGTGGTTTCTTTTCATGACGGGTGCACAGGAAGCAATAAGTACTGCAATGTATACCAAACTCTATGGAAGAAAGTTCCAGAGGCTTCTGGAGAGAAATAGGTTATTTCTCTATAGAGCATTTTTATAAGGTGAACAAGAAATACTGATGGCCCATGAGTTTCTTTGTGTTCTAGCTTACTTTCCCAGATTCATAGGTCAGGGTATGTTCAAACACTTCGTAGTGTTCAGGATAATAAAGGAAGAGTCTCACTTTTGGTAAATTTATCCTGCTAACCAGTCTCTTGTAAAATTATATTCAACACAATGCAGTAGCACAAAAATGGAAATAATATTAGGCTGTTAAAATTTTCAAAAATTCCAATAACTTTTAGCTAGTGTTGATAATCCGAACGTAATTATGTGTGTATGCATGTGTGGTTACCTGTGAAAAATTCGTAATACATTTGCAAAAATTAACTGGCCCAGTCAAACTTCTCTTAAAAACCAACTACTCCCTGAAATACTGATTATTGTCATTGTGATTGCTATAACAATTGTTTCAATTATCCATGTAACTGCACCAATTTTCCAGAATATTCTTCTTATAGATATGTGCCTATTTAAAATGTTCATTCAGAGCATACTTATAGTCGTGTACAATTAAATTTACATGGCAGTCAATGGCATGTTCTCAAGAAAACACAGTGGTGGAAAATTATTAATTTTTAAGCATAGATTTCATTTTAAAAATGGTGAACATTTATTAAGAGACTAGTTTTAAGACTGAGTTGGGATACCATTTTGATTCAAATTGAATTTAGTTGGTCTGTTTTTTGCCAGTATGTTTTAAAAAACATATTTAAAAGAATGAAATCAAGGATATTGACCTTTAGTTTTGTAGCAAATTCAAATCTTCCCAAGGTGTTTTCTAGAGGACAGCACTAATCTGATTGATATACCTGGTTGTCTGTCACCCACCATGGCATAATATTATTTTATAGTTACACACAGTGGAGAGAACTGACCTGTTATTCTTTAATAAGAAATACTGGGGCACAAACAAATAAGCACAAATATAATTCCTGTAGAGCAAGATACAATGATAGGAGTGTGTGTGTGTGTGTGTGTGTGTGTGTGTGTGTGTGTGTGTCTGATAGAAACAGACAGAGAAATCAGATCATTTGAGTTTGTACTATGATATATACAGACAAGGAAATAAGAAAGGAAGATTACAGTCGAGCGGTGACGATGTGTGGCTTATAGCTCATCTATATAGCCTTATGCAAAATCAAAGAGAAATGAGGCCAGCTTCTAATTTGAAATGTACTTTCACCTGGTATATGCAGGCCAATCACTGAAGCAAAAGGAGTGATTTCATTTGAAAGATATAAATAATAGCATGGATTCTCTTTATCACTGTACACAGGGTCTTCACCATGGTGTGCGGGTTTGATAGGAATTCACTGGAATTATATCCTGTACATAAAGGATGAATGTGAGGTAGAATTTCTGTATGTCTGCAAAGCAGCCTGTTCTCTGGTTTACATTGTCTTCACTATTGTGTTTTCATTTGCATGATTTGGCTTATGTGTGTGTGTGTGTTTTATGGGGATGAGGGCAACAGAGTCGTTACAAAAGAAACACATATGTTTGTGGGTGATTAGATGAATAATAGTTTTATTACTATCCGTTAGAGAGAGTTCTCTGCCTTGTCCCCCCAAGGTGTGAGTGGGAATTAAAGCGAGTTGGCAATTACAAAGCTCCTGCTGCTGAATGTGAGAGCAGGCACTGCTGTTATTGGCAGAGATTCCCCCCCTTTCCTTCTTTCTTGAGGCTTAAGACAAGTTTGGAGGCCAGTCGTTTCTCCTCTGCACTCTACTGGCTGTTGCAGCCCGAAGCTAGCTTGTTATAACCTACTTAGGCAGTGGGGAACTGTCACTCACCACTTCAGAATCAATGGTTGCAGATGGAAGCTTGGATGCAGTGCCTTTTCCCCCTGCAGTAACAAGCAGTTAATAGATTTTATTATAATTATTTTAACTGCACAAGCTCAGAAGGAAACTTAAAGGTGTGCAGGTTTGCTAATCAAAATCACATACACTCTCACACAACAAAGGGCAGTGGAATCTTTTGAAGGAAGCGTACTTAGAGCTGAGTAATATTAATAATGATACAAATAATAAATTCATTCCATAGGGAATTTGTTTGCATGAACTTGAAATGTCGGTTTATCAGAATTTTGCTAAAGGAAAGAAATATACACCAAGCTGTCATCAAGGGAGTGACGTTTTGTTGATATATAGGTACATGGGACTATGTCTCTATGGATATGTGCATATATATGGTTACACATATTTATAGTTAAATTTTTTTCTTATTTCTCTCAGGGAGCACAGAATATTTAAATATTTTCAAAAACTGAGAGTCACATTTCAAATCAAAGGAAGAAAATTCACATATTCTGTTTCTCTTTGTTAAACTTCTCAGTTATAGTTTCTGATCCGGAACTTGCCATAATGCAGAAACTGTCCTGTGAGGGGAGGCAAGGTAAATTTTTCGCCACAATTTTAAGCCTGCATTTACCTATAACTTCTTCTGTAGTTTGGTACTCACACCACAGCTCTTTTGCTTTATAATTTTTATGGTGAGACTTAAGAAGAGCTCTGAGAATAATTCATAAAATAAAAAATCATCAGTAAGAGAAAGGGAAAGATCCATAGAAAGACTAACCTAATATATAGTTTTAAGATTGCTAGGAGCTTTTCTTTATTAAAAAAAAACACTTTCTGCTCTTTAAACGTCAAATTCTACCAGTAGTTACTTCATTTGCATAAGTTAATGCCTTTTGGTCTAAGAAACATGACATGTTCTTCTACTATTAACCTGTGTTGTGGACACCATTCCCTTTCCTCTTCTCAAAGCCTCTCAAGATGGAGGCTTGAAAAATTCCAAATACTTATGTTCCCAGTCCTTTCTTTCTATACTAGTCGTCATATGACCCAATTCTAGCCAATGTCTGCTGGAGGCTTCTGGGAAAAGTTTGTCTCTATTATAAAACACAAGAAGAGAACTCTTGCTCCATGTTTCTTTCATTGGACATTTTCACATAGCCATTTGGAAGGCTGTGACAGAAGCTGCCTAGCAACCAAGAGAACATATTCATTAAGCTCACTTACTCATTGAACATATCACTTACTCATTGATTAGGACAAAATAGGAAAATGCGATGAGTCTAGTAAGGATATTGGTGAGCCAGTAAACAAATTCTGGAACCATCTATATCCAAGGAAATTTTTGTGGCAAAACATCCCAGAAATCCTTTCCAGATTTTCTTTCTTAAAATCAAACCAGAGTAGGAAAAGTAGATCTTACAGTGCCTGCTTCTCAGACGTTATATAAAGGTGCAATATTCAAGAAAGGGTAATATTGCATGAAGATTGACTAATATATAAAAGTACTAAAATAGAGAATCCAGTAGTAGGCTTACAATTACATTGTCATTTGCTTTGCAATTAAAGAGCCAAAGCATTGCAACAAGCAATAAAAAGTATTGTCAACAAATGATGCTGGAATAACTAGATATCCTTATAAGAAAAAAAAATCTGTATCTATCTATATCATCTATCTATATATCTGTTTGTGATTTGCTGATTTATTTTCTTAACAGTATGTTTTGATGAGTAGAACTTTTAAGTTTTCATGAACTCTCAGTGATCATTTCTTTCTTTTATCTTATGGTTATTGTTACGTGTCCTGCTTAAAAAATTGTTGCCTACTCCTAAGTCAAGAAAATAGTTTCTTCAGTTTTCTTCTAAAATCCTTGTGGTTTAGCTTTTATGTTTAGGTCTAGAATCCACTTTCAGCTAATTATTATATATGGAATGAGTTTTTATATAGATTATAGATATAAAGTTATAGATATACCTTATCTTACACCAGATGCAAAAGCTAACTCTAAATAGATTAATGAGTTAAGCATAAGTCCTGAAGCTGTGACATTCCTAGAACAAAATATAAGGAAGGTTTTTGATATTGGTCTTGGCAATAATTTCTTGCACATGGCATCAAAAGCACAGGCAACAAAAGCAAAAATAGACAAGTGGGACTACATCAAACTAAAAAGCTTCTGCACAGCAAAGGAAACAGTCACCAAAGTGGAAAGGCAACCTACAGAAAGGGAGAAAATACCTACAAACCATATATCTGATAAAGGTTAATATCCAAAATATATAAGGAATTCATACAATATTAAAATAAAAGCCAAAATGTAAAAAAAGGTAAACAAAACAAAGCAAAACAAAAACCCAATTAAAAAATGGATAAAAGAACTAAATAGGTATTTCTCTAAAGAAGTCATACAAATGGCCAGCAAGTACATAAAAGGTCTCAACAATACTAATCATCAGCGAAATGCAAACAAAAAACACCATGAGGTATCACCTTACATCTCTTAGGAAGTAACAAAAATAAAAAATGAGCTTTGAAAAATATGTGGTAAAAAGGGACCCTTACAGACTACTGGTGAGGATATAAACGATGCTCTCACTATGGAAAACAGTATGGAGTTTCCTCAAAAAATTAAAAATAGAATTACCATATAATCCAGAAATAGTACTTCTGTCTATACCTAAAGAAATTGAAATCAGGATCTCAAAGGGATACTTGCAGTATCATGTTTATTATAACATTATTTACAATAACCAAGACATAAAAGCAGCCCAAATGTCCATCAGTTGATTAATGGATAGAAAAATACGTACATACAATAAAATACTATGCAACCTTTAAGAAAACCATATCCTGTCATTTGTAACAACATGGGTGATCCAGGAGGACATTATGGTAAATGAAATAAACCAGATACAGAAAGAAAAGTGCTATATGATACCACTTACATAAGGAATCTAAAATAGTCAAACTCACAGAAGCAGTTGCACAGAATAGTGGTTGCTAGGTGGAGAGGAAATGTAGGCATTAGTCAAAAAGTACAAAGTTTCTGTTATAGGAGATGAATAAGAACTAGACATCTACTATACAGCATAGTGTCTATAGTTAACAATATTATATTATATACTTAAAATTTTGCTAAGAAGTTGATCTTTTGTCAAATGCTATCATCACATCATTAAGATAACAATAAGAAACTTTTGGAGATGATGGATATGTTTATGACATAGATTGTGGAGACGGTTCACAGATACATACATGTTTCCCAACTCATCAAGTTGTATGTATTAAATATGTACAGTGTTTTGCATGTCAATCACACCTCAACAAATTGTATTTTTTTTTAAAAGAACAAAGAGGAAATAGAATGGTCTTGGAGATCTAGTTTTTTAAAGATGAAAGATCTTCTGTATGAAAGGGTAGATTTCCCCCTTGATATTTCCTTAGTAGGAATCAACAACCCCACTAACCAAGTAGGAGCTCTTGCTGATTTACACAGACATGCAAAATGCCCTCTCTTTTTATTCAATTATGATAATGGTGGTCAGAATTATGAAATAATATGAGATTAACACTGACACCTAACATATTAAGAAGTCTGATTGTAGAGGATAATGCCTTCCTTTCAATAAGAGTTTAACTGGCTTCTAACCACAACCATTAATAATTCCATTAATATCTGTATAACATTGTCTTTCAAAAAGCTTTTATTCCTGTACTTCATATACAGATAATTTCTTACCTTCTCCTCTTACCACAGACCCAGTCTCATATTTCCCTGGATCAGACTTGACCTACATGAGAAGGTTAGCTCTCTGCATAATTATTTTATGGATTGCATTTTCCCCCAAATAGGAGGGAAGTAAATTTAATTTGAGTGATGTCCTATTTACCTAAGTTGTGATTCAGTTCATATCTATATGCACAGAATAGAGATATTCAAAAGTAAATATTATTTTGAGATGTTTAAAATTTTGTCTTCCATCATTAGCATATTCCAGGACAAAATTTAAGCCAAAATTATATTTTAAATTGTTGCATATCTTCTCTATTTTGCATGAGCAGATGTTTTGGTAAACATTAGGATGTTTTCCAAATACATGCAGTTCTCTGTTTTATGCACGTGGTAGGATTGTATTTCTTACTTTATGTTTCTGTCTGGCCATTTGACTGGCTCCAGCCATTGAGTAATGAAACCCAAGCACTCAGTTATACTGAGACCCTACAGACCTTTTCTTCATTCACTCTATCACAGAGATAACAATGTTTCTAATAGTGGCTTCTCCATCAGCCTGGTTCCAAGTGGGAATGACACTCTTCACAACCTCTAGTCATCCTGAGGAACATGAAGAATAAGTGAAAAATACATCTGTGTTGTTTGGACCCATTGAGATTTGAGGGTTCTTTGTTGTCACATGCAGACCATCCTGATGGGGACAGGTATGGGCTTAGCTTATAGTTAGCTTATAGTTGAGAGAGGGAAAATAAATATTTACTTATTATAAATATAAATTAAAAATACATATATAAATTTTAGAGTTAGCCATGCCTACACAGTCTAAATTAATGACATAATCACAAAATTTTCTTCTGATTTTCTCTAAAGTAGGCTTCACACCCAGGGTGGAGTCCAACATGGGACTTGAATTCATGACCCCAAGATCAAGACTTGAACTCAGATCAAGAGTTGGACACTTGACTGAGTTATCCAGACGACCTCTTTCTTTTTTTCCTTCTAATTTTGCTTAACGTTCAAGAATTTTTTAAACCTATTTTATACAGACCTTATGTTAGAATTCTGATAGAGAGTAATGAACAAAAACAAAGCATGGTAGTTGACCCTGAGGAAATTATAGTTTTAAATAGACATTTAAAAACATCATATAATCCTAATTTCTGTGTCCATTTATACTTGGGATGTGTTCCAGCTGAATCAAACCAAGAAGGGGACATAAACTCTGCCAACATTTACTTTGTATTGATGATATGGAGGTGTGCCACGAGGTAAGAAATTTATACTCTTGAAGGAATATATCAACATGTGACAATATTTAAACAAGTAGAAAAAGTTCTAGCTCTAGATTATAAATCTATGTTTAAATCAATACAACAAAGGTGGAGGTGTAGTTAGCCAATTCAGATGCCAGGGAGTGAGTCAAGTTCACTGGGTTTCAATACAAGTCAGCAACTTCAGTGGAAACCTGTGAGCTATATAGAAAATTCAGGTAGGAGTCCTCATGGCAAAGGCTACCAAAGCCAAGATATACCCAACACTTAAGATCAAAGCCGATTATATGTTTAAGGAGACAGAACTAATACAGTTTACTTTTTTTTTTTTAATCATATTTGCTAACATGCCCTCTAGAATCTTCAAATTTGTTACTTCAAATTTGGTCAGGACATCAGCCTTTTTCAAAGTGCATTAGAAACTACACCTTAGCAGGGATGGGAGACAAAGACTTACATTTCAGAAGCAAGACTCTTCTTCTGAAAACTACTGTATAGAATCACTCTTCATCAAAAGTTGTGGTTCCGGGACGCCTGGGTGGCTCAGTTGGTTAAGCAGCTGCCTTCGGCTCAGGTCATGATCCCAG